>NC_052340.1:135000-222500 GCF_016432855.1 Salvelinus namaycush | reverse complement strand
TTGTGTTAAGCCGATCCTGGGGAATGACAAATAGGAAAATGGCCGGCACAGAGTGCACACAATAATACAATTATTGTGAATAGTCAGATTAATATAATAGTTTGGTTTAAATGCTTAGCCTACATGCTGTGCAAGAACGAGTTCCCGAATAAATCTTGTTTACATGACACATCTGAAATTTGGCTGCCTGATGGGATTTTTATTACTCTAAACAAAACTTTCAATCGTGTTATTTAAAGGGAAGCATATTTGATTTGGAGATCAAAGTTTCTATGTACAAACTATGTCTAAAGATGCATACTTGCTAACATCACACAGTGTGACGTGATAATTGTAAAAGACTGAATCCTACGTACAGTCTGCAAAGACCGTAAGATGACAACCAGGGTGGGCTGTCCGCTTCTGCTCCCTATAGAAGGGCAACAATAATAGTGAAACAGTTGGCATGTGGCCAGCCAGACACAGTCAAGCTTGTGTAAAGAGCTGGTACATATGTATGTGTGTGTGACATTATGTAAAGAATGTCACACTGCTGGCTTAGAGTACCGCTTCCGCTTGATTCGGCTCATACAGAGGCTCAAACCCAGGACCTCTGCCTCGAAAACACACGTGACTGCCCTCTTGAAGCGTCTAACGCAGTCGCACCACCGAAAAGCTGGCTATTTTTCAGTGCAAGTGGGGACACTTTAGGCTGAGTTGTAGAGTTGTAAATAAGGAAACACCAACAACAGTTTTCAATGTAGCAGAGGTGATTTGTTGACACTAGTGTAATGAGTAGGAATAACCTTGCGTTTAGACCTGAAGAATGGTGTTAGCTCCCAGGGCTAATGCCCAGGCTTTAGCTCAGTGGGACATTTACTAACCTTCAAGATTCACTTCAATTTTGGCACTTTCCACTCCCCATAATTTACAAGGGATTAAAGGCACTGCATCGCAGTGCTAGAGGCGTCACTACAGACCAGTGTTTGATCCCGTGCTGTGTCACGGCCGGCCGCGACCGGGAGACCCATGAAGTGGCGCAGAATTGGCCCAGGTTAGGGGAGCGTTTGGCCAGCCGGGATGTCCTTGGCTCTCGACCTTCGCCTCTCCCGAGTCCGTACGGGAGTTGCAGCGATAGGACAACTACCAATTGGATATCACGAAATTGGGGAGAAAAAAGGGGTAAAAAGTACAACAACAAAAAATAGCACAAAAAAAGGAATAATCCACCCAACACCACAAATTCCTATAATGTACAGTGTTCAGTACCTCGAATACGTGAGAAAACTGTTGTAAACAAATGTTTAATTATGTCGTTATATTAAAATAGGGAGCAACGTGGAAATCTGTTGCAGCTAAGTGGACAATATATAGTTACTTCAATTACCTCGTATCTTGCACATAGAGTCGGTACTAGTTGTCCCTGTATATAGTCATGTTATTTTTACTCATTATTTGAATTTCTTATTTACTGTGTATGATTTCCTTTTTTTATTTAAAAAAATTTAATCGTATCTTTAACTCTACATTGTTAGAAATGGACCAGTAAGTAAGCATTTCACTGTTAGTCTACCCCCGTTGTCTAAGAAGCATGTGACAAATAAAATGTAATCTCTCCCTGGTCAAGAAAGCAAGCAAACTGAGCTACACACAATACTGTACCAAAGTCAGTATCAGCGTGAAGTAGCTAGTTAGCTGTAGGTGTACAATTTCACCATGTTCAACGTGGTAGTCTCGTGTGTCCCTTGTGAGCGGGCGTTGCTATGGAAACAACCTATTCCCACAGCAATACACAGGAGGACGAACCGAGAAGAGAAAATCGCGTTGTGTGACGATACTTCAAGGAAAAACTGCACTGAATAACTTTAAAAGCGTTATGAAATGTGAATTTGTTATCCCCCATCTCCAATGACGAGAACCTTGTCATGACATCGCATGTCACGTTTCATTTCTAGGGTGGACTATAGGCTTGGGTGGTATACCGTATACCAGGGTATTTGGAAAAAGCCAGAGGATGGTATTTCAATACCGTCAACACTATTTCTTTGAATTTGTTCAATAAATGTGAATATTTGTAGCTACTTTTTTAAGCTAATACCTTCAGTCAACTTGTGAAATATGTTAGGAGATAACACAACCTGCTTTTAATTTCACCTGTCACATTCTGAAGTTTACTGTAGTTCCCCAGAACAGCTGAGCCAGTCACATGTTTGTTTGTAAAAAGCACAATGGAAGAAAGCGAGAGCTGGTGAGTCCATGACATTCTATATCTATTGGCGAGGCTCTTGTGCGGTGAGGGCTGTTGTCCGGCGCACATGAGGTGATGAGGTTACACTTGTATTAGGGCTGGGCGGTATACCGTATTCTATGATATCCCGGTATTGATGCGGGGACCGGTTTTTACTTTACCTTCTATACCGGTATTTTAATATTTGGTTTGTTAAATGTGATACGCAATCTGTAATGTCAATTTTTATAGTTTACTTCACTACTTGAGTCATCTCTTTTCTCTACGCCACTTTCCACACAGACCTAGCCACGCCCCCTGTCACTCAATGAGCGCATTTGATGTTCCTCAACCACGAGTTTTCATGGTCAAAGCAGCACATGCAACAATGTTGATGACAACAATGCTGTTTTCCCTTTGCTTCTTCATATAAATCCACTTGCGTTCTATAATGACACTATTAGTTTGTGTTTCTTACATCAGCAAAACAGCTAGTTTGTCTTTTCTTAGCAAGTTGCCCTAAATCTTGTGAGATGCTAATTGTTAGCCGCTAATGCTAATAGCTAGCTAATAAATGTACTGAGTAAGAGCAAACGTAGCTAGCTAATACAGCCTGATAATACCAGTGATGGTATAGACCTAAATCAGTATGTTGTTTGTGCAACAGTATCTTCTAAATCAAAGAGGAATAGGCAAAGCAATAATATGTTAGCTACATGAAGTAGCTAAGAGTAAACATGCAATGTAGCCAAAGCTTATAGGGTCACCTAGGAAACACTTATCAACACTTTAGTTCCTACCCTGTCACAATAACTCCTCACTGGCATTTTAATTCGTGGTCATCTCAAACAACACTGTATTAAAAGTGCCCACTATTATATTCTAACTATAGAATTAGAATAGTCATTCTATTTCCATGATTCCAACAGTTTTGCACTAATTCGCAAGTCAAATCGCAATTGCAACATATGGTTAAAAATAAGTCCTAGATTATTTGCCCATATTGTGCAGCCCTACGTGGCAGTGTGGAAATGATCTTGAGCAGTGGTGTAAAGTACTTAAGTAAAATACTTGAAAGTACTATTTAAGTCATTTTTTTTGGTATCTGTACTTTACTATTTTTATTTTTGAAAACTTTTTTTTTTAACAAGAAAACGGTGCCATCTGGTTTGCTTAATATAAGGAATTTGAAATTATTTACACTTTTACTTTTGATACTTAAGTACATTTTATCAATTACATTTACTTTTGGTACTTAAATATATTTAAAACCAAATACTTTTAGACTTTTACTAGTATTTTATTGGGTGACTTTCACTTTTACTTGAGTCATTTTCTGTTAACGTATCTTTACTTTTATGCTTGTATAACTTTGAGCTGGATTTGTAGATCTGCAATTACTTTGTTTTCGCTCATAAGCATTTAGCTAACAGAATCTATGTGATTTCGCTATTACCTGTGCTAATTTTGTTAGCATTCTGGTACTAGAGGACCAATGGGCAATTCTTGCGTTTTTCGCACCTACTTGTTTGCTATGCCGGTAATACCATAAATCTCTGGATACCGCCCAAACCTAGTGGATTATCTCTTTAAATAAAGCTAGAAAGAATGGAACACATCTTCAGTCATTGCTGAAAATAATATAAGGGTCATTAGTAGTGATGCACCGATATAAAAAAAATTGGCCGATACCGATATCCAATATTTTCCTTGACAAAAAACCCCGATACCGATAACCGATATTTAACATTTTAGCTGCCTTTTAAGCATTCTAGTACATTCTAGTATAGTTAACACAAACAAATTGGACGCAGCGGTCTAAGGCACTGCATCTCAGTGCAAGAAGCGTAACTACAGTCCCTGGTTTGAATCCAGGCTGTATCACATCCGGCCGTGAATGGGAGTCCCATAGGGCGGCGCACAATTGGCCCAGTGTCGTCCGGGTTTGGCCACGGTAGATCGTCATCGTAAATATGAATTTGTTCTTAACTGACTTGAGAAGTTAAATAAAAGGTTACACACACACACCAAAAATACATTTTGTTGGCATTTACGTATGTCCCCATTAACAGTAAAACATAATCAAAACCTATTTCTTTCACTTACTTGCTGTGCTGTTTCGTTGTTCATTTGTTTCATTCTCAACCAGGATTTCTGTGGAACACCACTTGGTTCTTTGCGTGTCAGGACCTGAATATGACTGCACGTCACATAATAATTGAACACGTTCATACATTTTTGTAATAGTTATTACATATTGATTAGGTGTCATCATCTAAAATAACCCTAATTTATAAGACAGTTCTTATTTGATTAATGATGGTCGGTAGCCACAATAAGGATTAGCCACAATAGTGGACTTCGCGGTTGGCCTTCAAAATAAAAGTATGCAAATGACAGTGATGCAAATTAATATAAATAGTAGAATTATGCCATAATTGAATAGATCATGCTAAATGAGGTTGGAATGTTATATAAAATCAACAAAAGACAATCATTTGTTAATTTGACAAAAATCTGTTGAAATCACACTGGATGTATTATACTTTAGAATTGCATTGGGGGCATACAAATTTCACTGTACAGCGTTACCTATGGATTGTGGATCAATGACATGGGGTATCAGTCTACGCAGTGACACCCAGAGAACATTAGCGTCATAGCTCTTACTGTAGGACTCTGAAACAATTGTGAATTGAGCAACATTTATTGTCAACCTATGTGTATTGAACACTATTCACGAGGAAAAACAATACTGCGTGGATGTTTTGGAGTCTAATAACTCTGAGGAGGACGTTGGGAAAAAATATATTGGGTATTGAGTAGACTGATAGCCCATTTCATTGATCCCCAAACATTAGGTAAAGCTATACAGTGCAATATCAATGTCAATGCACACAATTGGCTGACTGGGGAGGTGATTTCACAGCCACAGTCCCGCGATAAGAGCTACAACGCTAATATTTGCGTAAACTCTTCACAGTTGTGTTCTGTGGGTGTCACCGAGTAGACTGATACCCCATTTAATTGCTTCACATTCCAACCTTGTTTAACATGATCTAGTCTAAATATGGTATGATTCCACCAATTGTAACCTCTGCATCACTTTCAAATAGGTACTTTTATTTTGAAGGCAAACCTCAAATCCCACTATTGTGCCTAATCCTTATTGTGGCTAGCTTCACAACACATAACCCGGTCCGGCCGAGCCTCACTAGCCAGATGAAGCTAGCTGGCTGCTTATAACGTTAGTTTTGGGCAACAGGGTTAAGTAGCTGGCTAGCTATTTATTTTCATGAAGTTCAATTTCAATAGGCAAACAACAACACTTACAAGGATTCCTAAATCATTGCTAAGAATAATGAAAATGACTGCAGTTTCTACTGGTCATTGTTTTCAGGCTGGTTGTATTGGTCCTTGCTAGGTACCAAGCTAAAGCTAGCTAGCTACCCCAGAAGTTGAGGTCGAAAAAATTATGCTTTATTATTGTAAACATCGTTCGTCGCCGGTGTTTGCAGACTTTTTTGTACAGCTTTGACAGTGCTACTGATTGTAGTTGTGGCGCTTGGCTTGCACGTACAAATTCAGAACACACAGCATTCTATAATAGAACTGTGTTATTTGACGCGTCAAATTAAAAGCTTATTTAACGCGTCAAATAGTGCTATTGTCAAATAGTGTTATTTGACGTGCATCTTATTTTTAACGCAAAGACCCAAACGGCGTTCCATAGTATGCCGTGAAGCTAATAGCAGTGACGCTATTACTGTGTAACTCCGGTAGGGCAACATCTGAAAAATAGCGCACTTGGTAGGGTGTACCGGTGCTCAACCAGTCGCGAAAGCCAACATTACCCACGACAGAGAACGGTTGATTGTCAAGGGCAATGAATTCCATTATTTTGGCGTTAATGGATTTGGACTGAGTTGTCTCGCTGACTTTTTCTTACTCTTTCAAATGACTGCTCGACTTGTTGACTGCTCAATCCACACTAGAGGTTGACCGATTAATTGGAATGGCCGATTAATTAGGGACGATTTCAAGTTTTCATAACAATCGGTAATCGGTATTTTTGGACACCGATTTAAAACATAATTTTTTTTTTTTTACACCTTTATTTAACTAGGCAAGTCAGTTAAGAACACATTCTTATTTTCAATGACGGCCTAGGAACGGTGGGTTAACTGCCTTGTTCAGTGGCAGAACAACAGATTTTTACCTTGTCAGCTCGGGGATTCGTTTTTGCAAACTTCCGGTTACTAGTCCAACGCTCTAACCACCTGCCTTACATTGCACTCCACGAGGAGCCTGCATGGCAGGCTGACTACCTGTTACGCGAGGGCAGCAAGAAGCCAAGGTAAGTTGCTAGCTAGCATTAAACTTATCTTAGAAAAAGATACATGGTTGATGATATTACTAGTTTATCTAGTGTGTCCTGCGTTGCATATAATCGATGCGGTGCCTGTTAATTTCTCATTGAATCACAGCCTACTTCGACAAACGGGTGATGATTTAACAAGCGCATTTGCAAAAAAAAGCACTGTCGTTGCACCAATGTACCTAACCATAAACATCAATGCCTTTCTTTAAAATCAATACACAAGTATATATTTTTAAACCTGCATATTTAGTTAATATTGCCTGCTAACATGAATTTCTTATAACTAGGGAAATTGTCTCTTGCGTTCCGTGCAAGCAGTCAGGGTATATGCAGCAGTTTGGGCCGCCTGGCTCGTTGCGAACTGTGTGAAGTCCATTTATTCCTAACAAAGGCCGTAATTAATTTGCCAGAATTGTACATAATTATGACATAACATTGATGTTATGTAACAGCAATATTTAGACTTAGGGATGCCATCCGTTAGATAAAATACGGAACGGTTCCGTATTTCACTGAAAGAATAAACATTTAATTTTCTAAATGATAGTTTCCGGATTTGACCATTTCTGTGTGTTATTATGTTATAATGATATTTGATATAGCAGTCTGACTGAGCAGCTGCAGGCTCGTAAGCATTCATTCAAACAGCACTTTCGTGCGTTTGCCAGCAGCACTTCGCAATGCTTCAAGCTGTTGCGCTGTTTATGACTTCAAGCCTATCAACTCCCGAGATTAGGCTGGTGTAACCGATGTAAGATGGCTAGCTAGTTAGCGGGGTGCGCGCTAATAGCATTTCAAACGTCACTCGCTCTGAGAAGTTGTTCCCCTTGCTCTGCAAGGGCCGCGGTTTTTGTGGAGCGATGGGTAACGATGCTTCGAGGGTGGCTGTTGTCAATGTGTTCCTGGTTCGAGCCCAGGTAGGGACTGAAGCTATACTGTTACACTGGCAATACTAAAGTGCCTATAAGAACATCCAATAGTCAAAGGTATATGAAATACAAATGGTATGGAGAGAAATAGTCCTAAAATTCCTATAATAACTACAACCTAAAACTTCTTACCTGGGAATATTGAAGACTCATGTTAAAAGGAACCACCAGCTTACATATGTTCTCATGTTCTGAGCAAGGAACTTAAACGTTACCTTTTTTACATGGCACATATTGCACTTTTACTTTCTTCTCCAACACCTTGTTTTTGCATTATTTAAACCAAATTGAACATGTTTCATTCTTTATTTGAGGCTAAATTGATTTGATTGATGTATTATATTAAGTTAAAATACAAGTGCTCATTCAGTATTGTTGTAATTGTCATTATTACAAATAAACAAATTCATTAAAAAAATAATAATAATAAAAATAAAATAAAAATAATTTGGCCGATTAATCGGTATCAGCTTTTTTTGGTCCTCCAATAATCGGTATCGGCGTTGAAAAATCATAATCGGTCGACCTCTAATCCACACAGCAGACATTGTGGTCTAGGTTAGGAATGCTGTGTTGCACGTGTAGCGCAACATTTTACGTGGCGTCATTACGTCATGTACCTAAGTTATATACAGTTGAAGTCGGAAGATTACATACACCTAGGCTGGAGTCATTAAAACTTGTTTTTCAACCACTCCACAAATTTCTTGTTAACAAACTATAGTTTTGGCAAGTCAGAGAGGACACCTACTTCATGCGTGACACAAGTAATTATTCCAACAATTGTTTACAGACTTGTTTACAGTTTACAGGCTGTATTCTCGGCTTGCAGACAACGGGGTAATTTTAATTGATCCAAAAATTCATTCCCAAATGTATCAGATTTTGAATGCAGGCTGCCACTTTGGAAACCATATACCTATGCCTAATGACTAGGGATGCATGATATATCTGTGAACATATCGAAATCGGCCGATTTTAGCTAAAAATGCCAACATCTGTATCGGCCCAACTCTAGTTTAACACCGATATGCAAAACCGATGTCAAAGCTCAGGTGCATACCTACAGTTGAAGTCGGAAGTTTACATACACCTTTATTTTCCTTTTTTTTTTTTTTTTTACATACACCTGTTTACAAATACATTGACACTCAGTTTTTCACAATTCCTGACATTTAATCCAAGTAAAAATTCCCTGTTTAAGGTCAGTTAGGATTACTACTTTATTTTAAGAATGTGAAATGTCAGAATAATAGTAGAGAGAATGATTTATTTCAGCTTATATTTCTTTCATCACATTCCCAGTGGGTCAGAAGTTTACATACACTCAATTAGTATTTGGTAGCATTGCCTTTAAATTGTTTAACTTGGGTCAAACGTGTCGGGTAGCCTTCCACAAGCTTCCCACAATAAGTTGGGTGAATTTTGGCCCATTCCTCCTGTCAGAGCTGGAGGAACTGAGTCAGGCTTGTAGGCCTCCTTGCTCGCACACGCTTTTTCAGTTCTGCCAACAATTTTCTATAGGATTGAGGTCAAGGCTTTGTGATGGCCACTCCAATACCTTGACTTTGTTGTCCTTAAGCCATTTTGCCACAACTTTGGAAGTATGCTTGGGGTCATTGTCCATTTGGAATACCCATTTGCGACCAAGCTTTAACTTCCTGACTGATGTCTTGAGATGTTGCTTCAATATATTCACATAATTATCCCTCCTATTTTGTGAAGGGCACCAGTCCCTCCTGCAGCAAAGCACCCCCACAACATGATGCTGCCACCCCGTGCTTCACGGTTGGGATGGTGTTCTTCGGCTTGCAAGCTTCCCCCTTTTTCATCCAAACATAACGATGGTCATTATGGCCAAACAGTTCTATTTTTGTTTCATCAGACCGGAGGACATTTCTCCAAAACGTACAATCTATGTGTTCAGTTGCAGTTGCAAACCGTAGTCTGGCTTTTTTATGGCGGTTTTGTAGCAGTGGCTTCTTCCTTGCTGAGTGGCCTTTCAGGTTATGTTGATATAGGACTCATTTTACTGTGGATATAGATACTTTTGTACCCGTTTCCTCCAGCATCTTCACAAGGGCCTTGCTGTTGTCCTGGGATTGATTTGCGCTTTTCAAGTACGTTCATCTCTAGGAGACATGCGTGGTCCCATCGTGTTTATACTTGCGTACTATTGTTTGTAAAGATGAACGTGGTACCTTCAGGCGTTTGGAAATTGCTCCCAAGGATAAACCAGACTTGTGGAGGTCGAAAAAAAGATTCTGAGGTTGATTTCTTGGCTGATTTCTTTTGAGTTCCCCATGATGTCAAGCAAAGAGGCACTGAGTTTGAAGGTAGGCCTTGAAATACATCCACATCCAAATACATCCACAGGTACACCTCCAATTGAATCAAATTATGTCAATTAGCCTATCAGAAGCTTCTAAAGCCATGACATCATTTTCTGGAATTGTCCAAGCTGTTTAAAGGCACAGTCAACTTCGTGTATGTAAACTTCTGACCCACTGGAATTGTGATACAGTGAATTATAAGTGAAATAATCTGTCTGTAAACAATTGTTGGAAAAATTACTTGTGTCTTGCACAAAGTAGATGTCCTAACCGACTGCCAAAACTGTAGTTTGTTTAACAAGACATTTGTGGAGTGGTTGAAAAACGAGTTTTAATGACTCCAGCATAAGTGTACGTAAACTTCCGACTTCAACTGTATATAGAGATTCATCAATATTGGCTGTTGATGCCGAAAAGGCTTGACCGGCTTGAATGGACTTTTCAATTCAAAACTTTGTAAGTTTAAATTTCCAGTTGAAATATATTTAATAAAAATATTATAAAATGTCCTAAAGCAAAAATATACACAGATAATACATTATCTGATGACATTGCTTTAGAAAAGGGGCACAAGACAGGGATGTCTCCTATCCACCCCCGTTTGCACTGGCAATTGAACGGCTTGCAGAAAGAACCCAAACGTAACAGGTATCAGTATTGGTGAGCAACTTATTTGCAGATGATTTTTTGATATACCTGACCAATATTGAAAACTCAATGCCCACTTGGCTAAAAATATTTTCAAAGTACTCTAAAATCTCAAGATATAAAATTACAGTGAAAAAAAATTATAGTGGCAATAGGAAAACTCACGATCTACATTAATCTTTTAAGTGGACCACAAAAAAATATTACAATATTTAGGATGCTTAATAAGTGACAACAAATACACTTGACAAAAACAAAATGCAATATGCAACAATTTCTAATATTTTACTGAGCTACTGTTCATACAGTATAAGGAAATGTGTAAATTGAAATATATTCATTCGGCCCTAATCTATGGATTTCACATGACTGGGAATACAGATATGCCTCTGTTGGACACAGATAACTGAACTTTTTAAGGCTAGGGGGCAGGATTCGGAAGTTTGGATGACTGAGGTGCCCAAAGTAAACTGCCTGTTAATCAGGCCCAGAAGGTAGGATATGCATATGCATGGTAGTATTGGATAGAAAACACTCTAAAGTTTCTAAAACTGTTAAAATAATGTCTGTGAGTATAACAGAACTGATTTGGCAGTCCCTGAGGACAATCCATCCAGGAATTTTGTTGTTGTTGAGACTTTAGACTTTTCAATGCTTTTCTATGGGAAAGTCTAATAATTAGGACCCAGATTGCATTCCTATGGCTTCCACTAGATGTCAACAGTCGAAGTGTCCCTCAGAAGGAATCTAGTCTTTTGGCACGCGTGAATGAGTGCGCGCTCCTCGTTCTTTTTCTCCGGTATTGAACACCGTATATCAAGTTTTAGCGATTATTTACATATTAGGGTACCTGAGGTTGGATTATAAACGTTGTTTGAATTGTTTGGACGAAGTTTACAGGTAACTTTTTAGATTCCTTTGTAGGCAGTTGGGTAAGTTGGAACAGGTGGATTTCTGAATCAAACGCGCCAAATAAACTGACATTTTTGGGATATAAAGAAGGACTTTATCGAACAAAACGACCATTCATTGTGTAACTGGGACCTTATGGATTGCAAAAAGATGAAGATCTTCAAAGGCAAGTGATTTATTTTCTCGCTATTTTTGAGTTTTGTGACACCTGTGCAGGTTATGCATTCTTGTTAATGCAGGAAGTGGGTGAGGCGCTGTCCTCAGACGATCAAATGCTATGCTTTCGCCGTAAAGCCTATTGTAAATTGGACAAAGCGGTTCGATTACCATGATTCTAAGCTAAAGAATGTTGTATAACACTTTGTATAACACAATTTTTATGAATGTTTATTGTTACTACTTTTGTTTTTTGAATTTCGCGCTCTGCAATTTCACCGGATGTTGTCGAGGTGGGACGCTAGCTTCCCAATGATCCGAAATAAGTTTTTTTTTTAAAGTTTTTTTTAAAGTAGTGGCATAGATCAGAAAACCAGTCAGTATATGGTGTGACCATCATTTGCCTCAGGCAATCCTATCCTTCGCGTAGAGTTGATCAGGCTGTTGATTGTGGCCTGTGGCATTTTGTCCCACTCCTCTTCAATGGCTGTGTGAAGTTCCTGGATGTTGGAGGGAACTGGAACATGCTGCCGTACACATCGATCCATAGCATCCCAAACATGCTCAATGGGTGACATGTCTTGTGAGTGTGCAGGCCATGGAAGAACTGGTACATTTTCAGCTTCCAGGAATTGTGTTCAGATCCTTGCGAAATGGGGTTGTGCATTATCATGCTGAAACATGAGAGGATGGTGGCAGATTAATGGCATGACAATGGGCCTTAGGATCTTGTCATAAACTTCCCTGAAAAGTTGCATATCACAGGGGCTATTCGATGCTAATACAGAGCGCCACAGGATGTTTGTGCTGGTCAAGGGCAGACAGGTCTGGAGTCAACCAAGGACTATATCTATTCCTAGTTCTAAATCTTTTGAATGGGGCATGCTTATTTAAGATAGTGAGGAAGGCACTTTTAAAGAATAGCCAGGCATCATCTACTGACGGGATGAGGTCAATGTCATTCCAGGATATCCCGGCCAGGTCGATTAGAAAGGCCTGCTCGCAGAAGTGTTTTAGGGAGCGTTTGACAGTGATGAGGGGTGGTCGTTTGGTCACAGACCCATTACGGATGCAGGCAATGAGGCAGTGATCGCTGAGATCTTGATTGAAAACAGCAGAGGTGTATTTGGAGGGCGAGTTAGTTAGGATGACATCTATGAGGGTGCCCGTGTTTACGGATTTGGAGTTGTACCTGGTAGGTTCATTGATAATTTGTGTGAGATTGAGGGCATCAAGCTTAGATTGTAGGATGGCCAGGTGTTAAGCATGTCCCAGTTTAGGTCACCTAGTAGGACGAGCTCAGAAGATAGATGGGGGGCAATCAATTCACATATAGTATCGAGGGCACAGCTGGGGGCAGAGGGAGGTCTATAGCAAGTGGCAACAGTGAGAGACTTGTTTCTGGAAAGGTGAATTTTTAGAAGTAGAAGCTCGAATTGTTTGGGTACAGACTTGGAAAGTAATACAGAACTCTGCAGGCTATCTTTGCATGTCACATATCAGTTTGTAAATATATATACACTGCTCAAAAAAATAAAGGGAACACTTAAACAACACAATGTAACTCCAAGTCAATCACACTTCTGTGAAATCAAACTGTCCACTTAGGAAGCAACACTGATTGACAATAAATTTCACATGCTGTTGTGCAAATGGAATAGACAAAAGGCAGCTGTGGCCTGCTGGAGGTCATTTTGCAGGGCTCTGGCAGTGCTCCTCCTTGCACAAAGGCGGAGGTAGCGGTCCTGCTGCTGGGTTGTTGCCCTCCTACGGCCTCCTCCACGTCTCCTGATGTACTGGCCTGTCTCCTGGTAGCGCCTCCATGCTCTGGACACTACGCTGACAGACACAGCAAACCTTTTTGCCACAGCTCGCATTGATGTGCCATCCTGGATGAACTGCACTACCTGAGCCACTTGTGTGGGTTGTAGACTCCGTCTCATGCTACCACTAGAGTGAAAGCACCGCCACCATTCAAAAGTGACCAAAACATCAGCCAGGAAGCATAAGAACTGAGAAGTGGTCTGTGGTCAACACCTGCAGAACCATTCCTTTATTGGGGGTGTCTTGCTAATTGCCTATAATTTCCACCTTTTGTCTATTCCATTTGCACAACAGCATGTGAAATTTATTGTCAATCAGTGTTGCTTCCTAAGTGGACAGTTTGATTTCACAGAAGTGTGATTGACTTGGAGTTACATTGTGTTGTTTAAGTGTTCCCTTTATTTTTTTGAGCAGTGTATAATTGAGTTAATAAAGCCGCATGCACACGGTCTCTTTTTTTGTTTTCTTGAATAAGGCAGCTACAAAGTGCAGGTGTTTCTGCCTTGCTTTCTGTGGTGGTGGGGCGAGTCAGCAGAAAACAGGAGCATTGCGCCGTAATGGGCTCAGTGTTCTGTCACTCATGGGGACACTACGTCATCGCCAAGTTTAAGTCCTTAGTAAGGGTAGACATCCAAAATTTCAGCCCTTTGGGTCCTGCCATAGAGTTATATTACAAGTGCCCTTCCAAGAAGACTCAAGGTCATTGGCCACAGATAAAATTACGTCAAATCACGTTATATGTACAGTAGTTTTGATTGGACTGATCATGTCAACATCTTACTTTCAAAGCCTTAGCTAGCAGTCATCATCATGAATCAAGTCGACAATCTACTGGCAAATCCTTTTTTATCCTTGTCATATGAAGATAATTAATGAAGAGAAATTATAGATAAAACGTATCGGTGCTCATCGGCCATTGTACATAAAGATAACACAACAAGTTGGAAATCGTAAATTCAACAATGAGTCGTTTAGAAGGGATCAGCATTGCAAAGCAACCACTAGCCTGCTATTCAGTGGAGTGGCTGTGTTTTTTTCTAAGTTCCCACCATAAGTCCAGAGAATGACAGACTTTGATGACAAAGTTTGATGACAAAATGTGCCCACAAAGGACCTGCGCGCCACCTTCATGTTTAAGTGAGCACATCACAAGCCAAGGGGAGTCCAAAAATGTCTCGTATGCTGCTGCATAAATTATGTAATATGCAAGGGAGATATGTATACTGTAGTTAAGAAAGTAATACTAAGTATATGTTGTGTAGTAAGCTGTTAGTAGCACATGTGCCTCGCCCTAATAATTTGGTATATTTTCACCTCTTAATTTCGCCTAACGTTACTGTTCTGACTCCTGACTCCTGTTTTTGAGAAATGTCATCATCTAATATTGTAAGAGGTTTCATTGTTCGCTTATATGTCCCATTTATTTATCCTACGGTTCTGACTTGGTGTACAGGGAAAATACTGTAAGAGCAGCCCATGTTCTGCATTCTGTCGCTGTACATTTCAAAAGTGCTGAAAACATAGTTATATTGACTACGTCCGTCTTAGCTTGCTCATGAATGTCTTAATCGAAATTACGGAATGCCTCTTATCCGCTCATCGTTCCCTTATGCCATAGTTTGTACATCTCAATTGTCAGTAGAAACCACATTTGTTTAAGAAAGTCAACCATATCAGCATTTTTTTTTTTTTTACGGCAGTAAACAAAGCTGAATGAATTGTTGCATTGCCAGACAAGGCTCTGCTGACAGCCAGGTGTAGCAGTGGTAAGGATTCACTCCATGGTGCTGAAAAGAAAGCTCTGCTGTTGGGACCGCTTTATGAAGGCCCTAACAGTTTGTGGGTACCGCTTGTCGCTGGTATTGTGCAATTAATGTATTGTTTAGTGTTGTGTAGTGTCTTTGCTGGCATGCATCTAAAAAAAAATATGAGTTTGCCCCATCAAGATTTACATGCTAAAATCGCCACTGGTCACACCAGATACTGACTGGTTTTCTGATCCACGCCTCTCCCTCTTTTTTTTTTAAATTATCTGTGACCAACAGATGCATACCTGTATTCCCAGTCATGAGAAATCCATTGATTAGGGCCTAACGATTTTATTCCAATTGACTGATTTCCTTATATGAACTGTAACTCAGTGAAATTGTTACATGTATATTTTTGTTCAGTATAATTTGCTAATTTTCTTCATTTTTAAGTCTGCATTGTTGGCAAAGACCTCGTAAGTAAACTGTTGTATTCGGCGCATGTGACAAATCAAATGTAATGATTCATCCATTCAAACTGGATCAACACAAATCCTATTAAACTACTAATTTCATGCATCAATCAACATGTCTTCGGCGTTCTAGAATAGCCTAGCAGTTAACGTCAACCATAGTAACTACTTTCAAGGCATTTGGTTTTGTGTCCATTTTGACAACTTGACATTGCAATGGCCTGTGAACATCATTAGTGCCAAAGGGCGCTGACACATGAAATACGAGTTATAATATCATTATTACGTCGATTCGGATGGGGATGGAGCAAACCAATGTACCTAGCTTGCTAATGTCAGCTAACGTAAGAGGTTTTGAAATTAGCTAGCCAACGTTACTACAGCTAGACGTCTGCTTGACCGGAAAATTTGCTAACGTTAGCTTATCACCGAAAACTAGCTATCAATTTTGTAGCTATCACCGTTCAGGTATTCTGTCCTATTGTGTATTCCCATAACCATGTCCCTTTTTCAAAATCACTGAACACAACACTGTTCTTGGTTTCAAATGGTCTTTTATAATCAACTTGCTTGCATTCGAAATGTGTATGTTAGCTAGCATAGCTAGCTATCAAGATACTGCAAGGTTGTCACGACTAGTTCGCTCTCGTCTCGGTCAAATTGTACTGCATTGCTACTGTTCCCACCGGTCTCCCTCGAACTCACCTGAAGATGCACAGGCCCGTTTAGATCACAAGACTTTGCTACGTGTCCTGAAAGCAATACTTTTTAAACAGTATGGTTAAGATCAAGGTTTTTATTTCACTTTCTTATTCCAATTCAAGATGTCGACCGCTTCAAAGAGCCTCTCTGTCAGCTGACTCTGACGCGGCTTTGGGAAGTGAGAACACCCACCACTACTAGCTAGCACTGCTGGATTTATATATTAAAACGGTCCTATTTTGCTGTCAAGAATTATCAAGACTGGTATATACATTTAGTTTGGTGGAATAAACCACAAATTTTTTTTTAATGGTGTATTATATAAAACTAAATCAGGCCCAATGGGAAAAACCTGGTTTAATGTATTTTTATTGACCAGAATATTACGTTTTTTTCTAACTACCATACTACCAGTTTGTCATAATTGTAACCTCTCTGCATCTGGTCATAATTCTGCCCACTATACTATGTGCTATATTATGAAGCCTACTGGTCATAGTTAAAGATACAATATTCAGAAATCGGTCCGCCATTTCCTGGTTGTTAAAATTCTAATAGTTAGCCTAATTTCAGTTTATGTGACAAAACAAGCAGTCATTGTGTAGAGAATCATTGTACCATCTTAACTGCTGTGAAATATGTTTTCCATAACCAAAAATATTGTATTTTTAGCTGTTTGAAAGTGGTGTACAAAAAGTAAAAGACACTAAACTGAAATGTAAGAACGGGAAGCATAGAAATAGCACACATAGAACAGATCTACCACTTCTTAGACTCTAAAACTCACTTGTCTATATGAATTTGGTCGGGTCGCCCTACAAGTTACATATTGCTGATTTAAGACCTCATCATAACCTGATAATGAAATGAAATCAAATGTTATTAGTCACATGCACCGAATACAACAGGTGTAGACCTTACAGTGAAATGCTTACTTTTGAGCCCCTAACCAACAATGCAGTTTAAAAAAAATGTGAATAAGAATAAGAAATAAAAAGTAACAAGTAATTAAAGAGCAGCAGTAAAATAGCAATAGTGATACTATATACAGGGGGGTACCGGTACCGAGTCAATGTGCGGGGGCACCAGTTAGTCAAGGTAATTGAGGTAATATGTACATGTAGGTAGAGTTATTAAAGTGACTATGCATTGATGATAACAACAGAAAGTAGCAGCGGTGTAAAGAGGGGGAGGGGCAATGCAAATAGACTGGGTAGCCATTTGATTAGATGTTCAGGAGTCTTATGGCTTGGGGGTAGAAGCAGCTCCGGTACAGGGGACTGAGCACACACCCCTGAGGGGCCTCTGTGTTGAGGATCAGCGTGGTGGATGTGTTGTTACCTACCCTTACCACCTGGGGGCGGCCCGTCAGGAAGTCCAGGATCCAGTTACAGAGGGAGGTGTTTAGTCCCAGGGTCCTTAGCTTATTAATGAGCTTTGAGGGCACTATGGTGTTGAACGCTGAGCTGTAGTCAATGAATAGCATTCTCACATTCTCACAGGTGTTCCTTTTGTCCAGGTGGGAAAGGGCCGTGTGGAGTGCAATAGAGATTGCATCATCTGTGGATCTGTTAGGGCGGTATGCAAATTGGAGTGGGTCTAGGGTTTCTGGGGAAATGGTGTTGATGTGAGCCATTACCAGCCTTTCAAAGCACTTCATGGCTACAGACGTGAGTGCTACGGGTCGGTAGTCATTTAGGCATGTTACCTTAGTGTTCTTGGGCACAGGGACTATGGTGATCTACAAAAAACATATTGGTATTACAGACTCGGACAGGGAGACGTTGAAAACGGTCAGTTGGTCAGCGCATGCTCGCAGTACACGACCTGGTAAACCGTCTGGCCCTGCGGCCTTGTGAATGTTGACCTGCTTAAAGGTCTTACTCGCATTTGCTGCGGAGAGCGTGATCACACAGTCTTCCGGAACAGCTGGTGCTCTCATGCGTGTTTCAGTGTTATTTGCCTCGAAGCGAGCATAGAAGTAGTTTAGCTCGTCTGGTAGGCTCGTGTCTCTGGGCAGCTCTCGGCTGTGCTTCCCTTTGTAGTCTGTAACGGTTTGCAAGACCTGCCACATCCGACGAGCGTCAGAGCCGGTGTAGTACGATTCGATCTAAGTCCTGTATTGACGCTTTGCCTGTTTGATGGTTCGTCGGAGGGCATAGCGGGATTTCTTATATGCTTCCTGGTTAGAGTCCCGCTGCTTGAAAGCGGCAGCTCTAGCCTTTAGCTCAGTGCAGATGTTACTTGTAATTGTTCTAAGAGTGTACTGTAAAAACTATTGCACAGGATATCGTTGGATATTGAAAACGTTGTTCATTACTTTTCTATTTGTTTACATAGTCACCACTTACAGTTAATCTGCAACATATTCTTACATTTAAAATAGATCAAGCAATGGTTAAAACATATATAAATCACAACTCTTCGCACATCTGCATACAGTAATTGTTTCATAATTCACTCACTCATAACTACATTCATAGAAAGAGAGACAGAGTATATAAAGGCCCCTTGTTTTATTTTATTAATGATTAATAAGAGTGGTGTGATGGGGTAGATCCTCATCAAGGACCTCTGACCACAGAAGGTGATCGGTAGCGTAGTGGCCCTCTTAAAGTGTGGTGTGATTGGTCAGATCTGCAGTGAAGAGAATCAGGGCATTACAACTTTATCAATTTGAGATTTGAAAGAAAACTAGAAAAGAACATTCCCGAAGAAGCTTTGTGGACTCAGCTGGCTAAAAGTTTTTCCATGGTACTAGTTGAAGAATTTTGTGGCAGTTATAGCTTCAAAAAAGAGCAACTGCTCATATAAATACTTTGCGTCCTTCTCCACCACGCCGGTCAGGGGAATATTTGAGGACTTTCCAGAGGTCCAGCAACACATCAACCTCCTGAGGTTTCTGGCTTTTCATGACACTTACTGTAAGAATAAAAAGAGAAGTACATAAATTCACTTTTGGCAAAAGGTGAACATGCAGGACACAGAACAATAACGCACAGTAAAATATCTTGAACAGTCAGAATCTACTAAAAGTGGTAGCAAAGGCATGTTTGCTCCTCTGTCCCTTCATATTGAAGTCGGACATAAACATTTTAAAGAAAAAGGATCTCAAAATTAGACAGTAGTTGGATAATGACAATGTTTTACTTTAAATGGTGAAGTTCTACTTAATCCTAATACATGTTATAATATTCAAACAACTTTTTATATACACACCGCTCCATAATCCTGAGGACATTGTTCCGGACAGAGGTTCCCCCAATTGAGGACAGCTTGGCAGTCTTACAAAAAGAAAGGTAAATGCAAAAATGTAAGTATGTGTAAAGAGGCAATAAAAATAATTATCTTGTTCAAAAGTGATATGTCTGTCATATAATTCCTGCTACAAACCTAGTTAAAAATGGGTGTAATTGACAAATCTGTTCCTCTTCTATGCAACTGCACATGTGTGTGAGTTTGGGTGAGTGACAGGGAGAATGAGCAAGAGAGAAATGGGATAAACTTTACATGAACTCACCAAGGGAGGTGTTTGTTGAATCAGGACACAAGGATTTTGCACTTGCTTTACAAACATATTATGAGAAGCGATGCTATTTCAATTGGATCCACTTACTGTAGTACACTACACTCTTAGAAAAAAGGTTTCAAAAAGGGTTATTCTACTGTCCCCATAGATAAAACCTTTTTGGTTCTTGGTAGAACCCTTTTGGGTTCCAAAAAGGGTTCTTCAAGGGGTTCTCCTATTGGACAGTCATTGAAACCTTTTAGGTTCTAGGTACCACCTTTTTTCTAAGAGTAGAAGATCAGGCAATCATGGGCAGCTGAATAGCATGTCTCTTGGGGAATCCAGTCTCAGTGAGATGCAGAGACAAAAAGTTCATGATCATCAGCATAGCTTGTGGTTGTGGTTGGAGTGTCCATCCTGAGATTGGAAGGTTGTGAGTTCAATCCCAGGCCGAGATTTAAAAAAGACTAAAAATGGGACCTGATGCTTCTCTGTCTGGTACTCAGCATTAAGGAGATGACTAGCGTCCTGTACAGGGGGTGTAGTTGTACATAAAGCTGCCTCACGCTACAGAAACAGGAGATAGGATCCTTCCCTATGAGCTGTTCCGGCTCGCACAAGCCTTGGCTACTTACTTACTTACATCCGCATAACTAGTACAAAGCTGGTTAGTAGGAATCAATACACATTGAAGATCAGGGTATCAAACAGAAAAAATGACATTTTGCACACAACTTGCTGTCAATTACTATGGATTTAGGGAGGGGTGGTTCTGTGCTCTCCTTTCCCTGGGATGTGACAGAATAGGTCACTAGTAACTGAGTGGGTGGCCAAGCACTGCTGTAGAGGCCATGCATCAAGTCATTGACATGTTTCAGGAACTTCCAGGAACGGAGAGAGAGAGACAGCAAAGCATAAGCTATTTACATTTATTAGTCAGCAGGCTGGAGAACATATATACTCCTTCCCTTTGTTCCCTACTCCATCATTCCATTCAAAAAAGCAGTTGAGAGGTGTAATGTTAGGTGTAACATTTGAATGAGTGTTGAGGAGGGATAGGCAAAATGTATTGTATTGTCAAATACAAAATACACAAAAATACAAGGATCTTTGATCAATCAAGAAAATCTTCACTTCCATATTGCAGGGTACATGTTTCAAGAATTAGGCTAGCTAACTGTCTCTCAAACTCGAACACACACACACACACACACACACATTGTAGAATAATAGGGAAGACATCAAAACTATGAAATAACACATATGGAATCATGTAGTAACCAAAAAAGTGTTAAAACATCATTGATTTTCACACTGAGAATCTGTCTTAAAATCATCGATTTATCTTACATCCTAAAAAGGTCTCATCCTAACACACATTTTCTCCAGCATGCCTCCTGCCTTTGCCCTAAGATTTAGTGCTTCTAGTCTGGTCACTGACTTCCTCAACTCTGACGTGGCTTGGGGGAGGATCAGGTCATTCCTTTGCAGGATGAGGCTAAGTGAGGATAGGACAAAAAAAACATGTTCCAGTCTGTGATAACTAAACAGTCCTGTAGTTTAGCATCTGCTTCATCTGACCACTTTTTTATAGACCGAGTCATTGGTGCTTCCTGCTTTAATTTTTGCTTGTAAGCAGGAATCAGGAGGATAGGGTTGTGGTCGGATTTACCAAATGGAGGGCGAGGGAGAGCTTTGTACGCGTTTCTATGTGGAGTACAGGGGATCTAGAATTTTTTTCTCTCTGGTTGCACATTTAACATGTTCATATAAATTTGGTAGAACTGATTTAAGTTTCCCTGCATTAAAGTCTCCGGCCACTAGGAGCGCCACCTCTGGGTGAGTGGTTTCCTGTTTGCCCATTTCCTTATACAGCTGACAGAGTGCGGTCTTAGTGCCAGCATCTGTCTGTGGTGGTAAATAAACAGCCAAGAAAAGTATAGCTGAAAACTCTTTAGGCAAGTAGTGTTTTGCGGGTACTATTTAATGGAGCTGCCAGTTGAGGACTTGTGAGTCATCTGTTTCTCAAACTAGACACTCTAATGTGCTTGTCCTCTTGCTCAGTTGTGCACCGGGGCCTCCCACTCCTCTTTCTATTCTGGTCAGAGCCAGTTTGCGCTGTTCTGTGAAGGGAGTAGAACACAGCGTTGTACGAGATCTTCAGTTTCTTAGCAATTTCTCGCATGGAATAGCCATCATTTCTCAGAACAAGAATAGACTGACGAATTTCAGAAGAAAGTTCTTTGTTTCTGGCCATTTTGAGCTTGTAATCGAACCCATAAAATGCTGATGCTCCCGATACTTAATTAGTCTAATGCAGGCCAGTTTTTAGCTGTGCTAACATACTTGCAAAAGGGTTTTCTATTGATCAATTAGCCTTTTAAAATGATAAACTTGGATTAGCTAACACAACGTGCCATTGGAACACAGGAGTGATGGTTGCTGATAATGTCCTTGAGTAGCCCAGCCAGAGTACGGACTTGAATCCGATTGAACATCTCTGGATAAAAAGCAATGCTCCCCATCCAACCTGACAGTGCTTAAGAGGATTTGCAGAGAAGAGTGGGAGAAACTCCCCAAATACAAGTGTGCCAAGCTTGTGGCGTCATACCCAAGAAGATTTGAGGCTGTAATCGCTGCCAAAGGTGCTTCAACAAAGTGCTGAGTAAAGGGTCTGAATACTTATGTAAATGTGATATTTCCTTTTTATAAATGTGCTTAAATTTAGCTTTGTCATTATGGGGTATTGTGTGTAGATTGATGACGGGGGGGAAACTATTTAATTCATTTTGCAATAAGGCTGTAGCTTAACAAAATGTATGGAAAAAGTCAAGGGGTCTGAATACTTTCCGAAAGTAGCTCGTTTCAGCTCGTTATTTATACCATGTCTTATTTTGAGGTGATTTTTTAATGATTTCATGCACTTTCAGGCACAGTGCATGCACTGCACCCGGGCCACCATAGGAGTCGCTAGTGTAATGGGACAAAGACGTCCCTGCCGGCCAAACCCTCCCCTAACACGGACGACGCTGGGCCAATTATGCACCGCCCCATGGGTCTCCCGGTCGCGGCATCAAAGCCTGGACGAACCCAGAATCTCCAGTGGCACAGCTAGCACTGCTATGCAGTGCCTTAGACCACTGCGTCCCTCGGGAGGCCGTGTCCAAACTTTTGACTGGTACTGTATGTACATGTTAAGTTGACTATTGTTTTTGACAATGTATGTTTTTGTTTGTCAAAAAAAAAGTAAAATAAAATATTATAAAATAAATAAATGTCTGCTTTACTACAGATTGCACAGAACATCTACATTTTAAACCCGGACTGCTCGGGGAAACTCAATGATAACTGGATAGAGGTCTTCAAGGACAAAACTTTGCTTCGACCGCCCAGAGAAAAGTAGGCCCAAAATCTTCTCTTCAAAGTTTTATTTTTTATTCACTAAACATTCTTCTTTCCAGATACGCAAGGGGACGTCGCTTTAAGACTTCTGCCAGTGGTATCACATCTGCTCCTGCAACGCCCTCTACTGCTCATCCTGCGTCTCCTTGACCTGCCGCCACTCTCCCAGTACTCTCTCCCTCTCTCGGTGTGTGTGTGTGTGTGTGTGTGTGTGTGTGTGTGTGTGTGTGTGTGTGTGTGTGTGTGTGTGTGTGTGTGTGTGTGTGTGTGTGTGTGTGTGTGTGTGTGTGTGTGTGTGTGTGTGTGTGCAGGGACAGGTGTGCTGGCGTCAGAACAGATCGCCACCAGCTGCAACCTGTTCCATAATCAAGAACTCTACAAATACTCAGCCCTGCCACTTCCACGCTGCCAGATCGTAATCTCTGCTCAGTCAGTCTACAGTTCTAGCCGTTTGTTACTATTTAGATCCTGTTATCCTGTTGTGCCTGTTTTCCTTGCCTGACGCTGTTTTCCTCTCCGCTACAGTTCTGCCCGCTCTGACTCACTCTGGTCCCTGTCTCCAGTCCCACGTCTCGTCATCCTGCTACTCTGGATAGGCATAGGGAGATTGATGGGGAAATTAGATGATGGCATTTTGTAAACCTTGAATGAAAGGAACAGCATTCCAGAATCTGTTATGCAAAACTGCACACTCCAAGACATTAGGAAGGTTTCTATCCAATTTGAGACAGATTTTTGTGCAAATATTCTAAAATCTGCATTAAAACAATATTGTGCATTTACCAGAGATGTGGACTCCAGTCACGTGACTTGGACTCGAGTACTACTCAGGTCGCAAATTTTGCGACTTGAGACTTGACTTGGCAAAAAGAAAAAGCGCTTGCCACTCAACTTCAGCATCAATGACTCGTGACTAACTTCCAGACGAGCTTCAATGCCATACAATGTCATTTACAATGTCATTTACAAAATAGCCTCCAACACTCTACTCAGCAAAATGGATGCAGTCTATCACAGTGTCATCCGTTTTGTCACCAAAGCCCCATATACTACCCACCACTGCGACCTGTATGCTCTCGTTGGCTGGCCCTCGCTTCGTATTCGTCGCCAAACCCACTGGCTCCAGGTCATCTATAAGTCTTTGCTAGGTAAAGCCCCGCCTTATCTCAGCTCACTGGTCACCATAGCAGCACCCAGCCGTAGCATGCGCTCCAGTAGGTATATTTCACTGGTCACCCCCAAAGCCAATTCCTGCTTTGGCCGCCTTTCCTTCCAGTTCTCTGCTGCCAATGACTGGAACGAATTGCAAAAATCACTGAAGCTGGAAACACTTATCTCCCTCACTAGCTTTAAGCACCAACTGTCGGAGCAGCTCACAGATTACTGCACCTGCACATAGCCCATCTATAATTTAGCCTGAACAACTACCGCTTCCCCTACTGTATTTATTTATTTATTTTGCTCCTTTGCACCACATTATTTCTATTTCTACTTTGCACACTCTTCCACTGCAAATCTACCATTCCAGTGTTTTACTTGCTATATTGTTTTTACCTCGCCACCATGTCCTTTTTTGCCTTTACCTCCCTTATCTCACCTCATTTGCTCACATTGTATATAGACTTATTTTTATACTGTATTATTGACTGTATGTTTTGTTTATTCCATGTGTAACTCTGTGTTGTTGTATGTGTCTAATTGCTATGCTCTATCTTGACCAGGTCGCAGTTGCAAATGAGAACTTGTACTAATTAACCTTCCTGGTTAAATAAAGGTGAAATAAAAATAAAACATATTTTTTAATGTATATTAAATAAATTACCAAATGTGTCTGACTTTATTGTAAACAGATAAGGTGTAATGTGACTAACATGACTTCACTTTAGATCATAATCCTTCGACCCAAAATGTCACCCTTTATAAAGCACATGTTTATGTCATATTCAACATTGTGGGTTATGCCACATTTGACATTGGTGATTGTCACACAGTCATGCCACATTCATGAACCCTTTATAAAGCTTGACATACAGTTAATTATACTTTAACACATTTTTGTAGTGCTTATGAAGGACGTATGAAGCGTTTATAAGCTGAACGTCATTTAAAGCTGGACCAAAACATTTATATTCTTGTACATTCTCTGAGGTGAGGTATGTTCTGAAGTGATGGCAATATCAATGATTTGAAGTTCAACATTGTATCTTGATTGTGTTTGTGTTGGAAAGGGAGGGGGTGGCATGGTACAGAAGGAGAAAATATGCAATCAAAATTTAAATTAGGATGACACTGAAAATAACCCAAGGATTACATAAATTACCCAGCTGCTGGGTCAAACCCCCAACCCAAGGCGCTGGGTTAGAAGCACACCCCAAACCCTCTGGGTTGAATTAATCCAATGCTGTGTTCTGCCAATATTGACCGAGCGCTGGGTTGTTGAAATTTCTCAAATTGGGTTATTTTTTACCCTGTATTTTTTAGATTAACAATAATTCAAAAAATTTGAATTGCCATATTAGGCATAACTCAATTTCAACCTTTTTAAGATGCCACAATATAAATAGTTTTCAGTGTCCTAGTTTTGTTTTTGTTTTTGTTTCAGTGCATGCATTCAACAAGCTTTGGACGAAGGATTTCCACAGGGCCGCCATCTCCAAAATTCACCCAAAAAGGCAATAGTTCTGAACTGGGTTTGACTTAGTTTTTGTTGTTTTAATTACTACAATTTTGTTAACTATCATTTAAACTTCCATTGGTTAATCTATGGCTCAGTTATCACTTGTGTAGCTGTCAGTTGTAACATTCTAAGGTCAAGATCCCCATAGTGTTCACATTTCTCCCATGTAAATGTTGTAGCTACATAAAAATATTAAATTAACAATTTATTTGGGAAATATCCAGTCTTTACTATTTTCTTCAATACCATGCTTTTGATTTCAAGTTGTATTGGATGTATTTTTTGATCTGTTAAAGACAATGAATACATGTTGTTTAGTATATTTACTAGATTTAGTATTTTTAGAGTTTTTCTCTGTAAAGTAAGGTTTATGTAGATACATTTCAATGTTTAACACACTAACCAAAAACCTGATCTAATTTCCATATTCATACTGAGTTTGTAGCAAACAGGTGAGAGCACCTAAGGGGTGTGGGCGTGGGAAAGGCCTGCTTATGACTTCATCTGGTGGCTAAACCACTCATTACAAGGTGTGGCTTCTCTCCTCAGAGACTTGACTGCAGCTGCACATCTTGTACAGCTGGCTGCAATTAGGGCAGCAGAACATGGGGAGGCGTTGCCATTCAGACAAGGGAGAGAGAGAGCCGTGAGGAGGACACGCCAAACCTCTGTCGCAAACATTGGACCAGTAAGCTCCCAATGCTGAAGGTTTGAGGCTTTCTCTCTGCCCTGGGGTGAAATATTATCTTCCCCAGTGTTTTAAGTTTACGTTCAGTTACTGCCATAAAGGGCCAGTTGTTGATTTTGAGAATTTGCCTTGTTTTTTGAGAGAACATTCTTTTGGAACATGAAGATTCCCCAAGCTATGTATGTTCGTTTATACAGTAACTATTATTCAACATTTCATCACCTGGGATTTGAACTCACAACCTCTTGGTTTATGGCATTCAGATATTCCTGCTACACCACCATGTCTTTGTCAGTTACCAGTTCATTTGACTATTCTTTCATCATTGATTTGATTGACGTATTTCAACAATTGAAGGGCTTTCTGTATAGTTGTCTAATGTTGGTGGGACATATTAACCTGTTTAATTATACTCCTGAATCACTACGATCAATAAAGGTTTTTCTTAAGTGTACTTTTAACAGAGCTGAGATTTACTTCAAAGGGCATTCACCCTATTGCTTACACCTATCAATTTCTTTTCAGATGCGCACAAGCGCCTAGGGAGGAGGGGTTAGAGTTTCTTCTGGACAGGGCCTGACTAGGTATTAAAAAATGTACACAAATGTTCTTGCAACTATTCCATGAAATGTGACTAGAACATTAATATATTCTTTTTTTGTGGAATGTTGATGGAATATTCTCATTACCTACAGAAAACTGGACACATCAATGCTCTTGCAATGTTGTCATTTAACGTGTCTAGAACATGATCTTATTTTCTGAGAACATAAGATAATGTTTACTCTGATAATGTTTAAGAACATCTTTAATCTGAGCCTAGAGGAAAGTTTTTGTCCTCAGGCCTGGAGGGAAGTCAAAGTAATACCCAAGATAGGTAAAGCGGCCTTTACTGGTTCTAACAGTAGACCTATCAGCTTGCTGCCAGCTCTTAGCAAACTGTTGGGAAAATGGTGTTTGACCAAGTACAATGTTATTTCTCTGTAAACAAATGAACAACATACTTTCAGCATGCCTATAGAGAAGGGCACTCAACAATTACTGCACTGACACAAATTATAATAATAAGAATGTGAGAGCTGTACTGTTAGATGTCATTGACCATAACCTGATGTTGAAAAAATGTGTGTGTTATGGCTTTTCAACCTCTGCCATATCGTGGATTCAGAGCTATCTATCTAATAGAACTCAAATGGTTTTATTTAATCGAAGCTTTTTTAATGTCAAACATGTAAATGTGGTGTACCGCAGGGCAGCTCTCTAGGCCCTCTACTCTGTTCTATTTTTACCAATGACCTGCCACTGGCATTAAACAAAGCATGTGTGTCCATGTATGCTGATGCTTCAACCATATACACATGAGCAACCACAGCTAATGAAGTCACTGAAAGCCTTAATAAAGAGTTGCAGTCTGTTTTGGAATGGGTGGCCAACAATAAACTGGTCCTGAACATCTCTAAAACTAAGAGCATTGTATTTGGTACAAATCATTCCCTAAGTTCTAGACCTCAGCTGAATCTGGTAATGAATGGTGTGGCTGTTGAACAAGTTGAGGAGACTACATTACTTAGCGTTACCTTAGATTGTAAACTGTCATGGTCAAAATATATAGATTGGTTGTAAAGATGGGGAGAGGTCTGTCCGTAATAAAGAGATGCTCTGCTTTTTTGACACCACATTCCAAAGTCCTGCAGGCTCTATTTTTTTCTTATCTTGATTATTGTCCAGTCGTGTGTTCGAGTGCTGCAAGAAAATACCTAGTTAAGCTGCAGCTGTTCCAGAACAGAGCGGGACGTCTTGCTCTTCATTGTAATCAGAGGGCTGATAAAAATTCTATGTATTCCAGTCCCTCTTGGTTAAGAGTTGAGAAAAAGAAACATTAATGTGTTGAAAATCCTAAATTGTTTGCATAGTCACTTACCCCACCAGGGATCTTTTCACAGTTCCCAGATCCAGAACGAATTCAAGAAAGCGTACAGTATTATATAGAGCCAGTATTGCATGGAACTCCGTTCAATCTCATATTGCTCAAAGTGAACAGCAAACCTGGTTTAAAAACAGATAAAGCAACACCTCACTCCACAACGCCTCTCCCCCACTTGACCTAGATAGTTTGTGTGTATGTATTGATATGTAGGCTACGTGTGCCTTTTGTATTTTTAAAAATGTATTTATGTAGTTCTGTCCTTGAGCTGTTGTCTATTAATGTTCTGTATTATGTCATGTTTCATGTTTTGTGTGGACCCCAGGAAGAGTAGCTGCTGCTTTTGCAACAGCTAATGGCGATCCTAATAAAATACCAAATACCAATACTACAATGCAGGTCATTTGGTTCTGCTATTAGATGAAGCACAGTGATGACACATGAAACGGTTGTATAAATAAACAAAATATCTGACTGTATTCCAATTTGAACTTTGCCGGCCTTTTAAATGGTTGAAAGCGCAGTGATTAACATTTGGGTGATCACATATTGGAAATTCAACTAACTTTTGGTTATCTTTTTGAGTGGGTGACTGAGTGTACAAAAGATTAGGAAAACCATCCTAATATTGAGTTGCACCCCCTTTTGGCCTCAGGACAGCCTCAATTCGTCGGGGCATGGACTATACAAGGTGTCGAAACGTTCCACAGGTTGCTACACAAGCCGGCTGGTAGTTCTATCGGTTTGGTTGCCAGAGAAGCGACTCAGTCGGTTCAGTCTTTTTGTTCTGTATCTATGGACGTGACCCAGTCGTTCGTTCAAAATGTTCCATTGCCATTATGGCTGGCAAGGTTCTTATTCTTATTAGCCAACTACGGCTAACTTACAGTCACATGCAGCCAGAATAACAGCAAAGTCAGCGGCCTTTGCATTTGTTTAAGCTTTTTTCTAGTGACATTTATTGGGATACATCCATAACAATGAGCTAATGAGGCACGATTTCGCCTGGCATAGAAAATGTGCTCACTCGTCAGGACAATGTTTTCAGAGGAGCTAGCCAACAACACAGCTAACATAATCACTTCAAACTGAAGCTGGAAAGACTGCAAACTATAGCTGCACTTCTTTCCGTTTGACCGTTTTCAATTGACATTTCTTTGTATATATCCATAAAAATGATGCCAGCTGATTCATGATTTTGACTGGCTGAGAAACACTGCCTGCATGTATGTCTAGTCCAGACACATTCATTACTATGGGACAGCTGGAGATCGAAATTTGAATATTGTTTTCAATTTTGGAGAGACAGACAACAAGGTTTATACAAATCTCTGCTGTTGAAAACTAAATGTTAGTCTAAAAGAAATGTGAGATAACATCTAGATGCTTTTAATAGTAAAGGTCAAGTTTATAAATTGCCTCACTGGGCTGATGAGATAGTGGATTGCGCAGTCAGATGGAACAGAGTAAATAGGCACTTTAAAGTCATAGATTTAGCCAGTGGTAACTTGTGGAATAGACACCAGTTGGAATGCTGCTTTAACCAATCAGCATTCAGGATTAGACCCACCCATTGTATAAACCATACCAAACCATCTTCGGTATAGTGTCGCCATAATATTTGAATTGAGGATGTGTGATCATAATCATAAAATTACACATTCAATCATTTCATCTAAACTGCCGCTCGCGCGTCAACGAGCGTCTGCATAGCCTCGCGCTAAAATATAACTTATGCCTTGATCACACCGATAGCGTTATTGTGCAAAATGGTACACAGCATCATCTGGGTATGTATGCAACAAAAGTTAAACATTCATCTTCTGCTACCATTTCTGTCAAGCTGTCTATGCATACAGTTTGACGCATACATTCAATAAATCCAACATATGCACCACACAGAATGCACTGCAACTGCCTTGGCAATGCAATGCTGCAAGACAAACGCAGCATTCCATTGGAAATGAATGTACTTCTGGTGTACCAAAATGCAAAGACAGTGTTGGTGTGATCTAGGTGTTATATTTTGACACATGATCGAGGCATTAGTTCTATTTTTGAAGCGTGATATGCTGCTAGTCCCGTCTCTCCCATCTCCTCATTGGTTTTTAGTTGCATATACCCACGTGGGTGATTGAAAGATTAACTGAGATCCACACTCCAGTCCAGTTGGTGGTGGTATGCACCTTAAAGTTGGTTGCCAACCGCCATATACAGTCCACAGAAGAAGACTGGAGAGATCAAGATAAAACATTTTTTTTTTCATAATAATTACTAGAAACTAACTAGGTTTCCCCTTTCATCTGTGGACTACTTGAGAACACACGATTTTGTGACTCAAAATGGGTCAAAATTCTACAAAGATCCAGGAAAAAGAACATTGTACATTTCAGTTAAAATAACAACCCAATGTTTATATCCCAGGTCAAATTAGCTAGCAACAGAAGGCTAGCTAGCTAAATGGCCATCAACGTTTCATGTGTTTCGACTTGTCCCCAAATTAATATAGTTGTCTCAGAGTTTGTTTTGATATTTCAACCTGCGTGTCCTGATCGCATCTGGTGTGGGGGGGACAAAATCAGCATGCGCACAATGGCGCACACGTGCGCGTGCCTGGTCTAGTCAGCATGTAAGAATAGGGCTCAAAATGGATGTTGATGATGAAAAAGATGATAACATATTGCAATGTACCAAGAGAGATATGGAGAAAGAGATGGAAAGAGATTGGGGCAACATGCTTCTCAACTTTCCTTTAGTACAATGCTGGATGTCACAAAATGTCCCTGTGTCATGCAGGGTTGGGGTGATGGGGTCAAGTCAGGAAGTACATTGAAATTTCCTTTTTTTTCCTCAGAGGAGCTTTGATTTCAGTTTACTTTCAGAATTGAAAAGGAATTGACTCCAACCCTGGTGTTGTGTAATATTTTGGTGCAAGGTTCAGCTCGTATACTCTTCATCTTCCAGTATTAATTGCACTGATTGGTTAGAGCGTTATCTGAGATTATATCACAATTAACATGACTGCTACTGAGTGTACAGCCATAAGAAGTAATTTACTCCCTCTTAATACCTTTTCATCTATGCTCTCTACCCTTCTCAATCTCTCTCCCTGTCTACATATAACTTTTGTGGAGAAACTCAACATAGAAAGATACAAAAATACCTGAGACAGTTTCATTTTCTATGTTTTATTTCGGACGTTCATTTGAGTCAGCACAGAGAACACTCACAAAGAGAAACACCAACATCCTTAACACATTCATGGGACCTGGGACATGTTCATTAGGCACGAAATGGAAGAAAATAGACAAACAGGGAGGGACTACCTGAACCTATTTCTCCAATAAGAAAGGATAATTTTTGTTTCCTGTTGCTAAATGTTTTTTAACCGTTGCATGCCCTAATGAACACAACCTTGTCCACAGTATAAAATTAGGAATTATATATTTTTTAAATTAGAATAGTAATTTAATAGGATCTCTATGGTCCACAGTCTCTCTCTATCGCTCTCTCTCTTTCTGAGCCTTCTCCCATCTAGTATGGACTGTGTTGATTTTTAAAGAGGGTTTGCAATGGAGGATCCACAGAGATTCGATCACAGTTGAATGGGACACATGTAGAGGAAAAGGGAGAAAATGACAAAAAGAAAACATTCAATTCCAACAACATATTCACTCACTCATATACACACACAGGCACAGGCACACACACACACACACACACTCAAATTGATGTGGAAAAGAACATATGAACAAAATTGTCTATTTAATGGGTATCAAGGAGAGAGAGCTGCATCCACACCAATTTTCTTCACTGAAGAAAGTACAGGCGCCACAGCACTGGCGACAGACAGACAGAAAGAGAGCTATGCAGTTACAACCATATTCCTCTCAGCACCGCCTGTCTTTCTCTTAGCCTCTACCTCCTTTCCTCCTACTCCACCACCTCCTTCCTCTCCGTACCAGGACATCCTGAACACATGCAGTGAGGATCCGCCCTCTGGATCACACATCACATGACATCGACGAAGAACTCACTGGGGTTGCCCATGGCCATGCGGAATGATTGTCGTGAGGCGGTGAGTTCGGGGGGCATGGAGGCTAGGTCTCGGCCCGGGGGCGACCCAAGGGGGGCCGTCATGGGGAGGGAGGGCGGCGGCTGGGCTGGCAGGCAGGGGGGTCCGTACACCAGGCTACCGCTGTGGGAATGGGTGCTGTGGACACTGTGGGCCAAGCTGATCAGGCTGTGCATGCTGTGTTCGTTAGGGGGCACCGCCACTGAGCGATCACTGGGAGCATTTTCCTTCCTCAGCTCTGATTCGCTGCCGCTCCCTGTGGACTTGGACTCGCCACCACCAGCACCACCGCCTGCCCCCCCAGCAGCCTCTTCCTTCTTACTGCCACTGCAGTTGGACCCGCTGCTACGACTCTCTGCAAAGGAGAGAGAGAAAGAGAGAAAGGTTGAGAGTATATGCATATCCTAGCTTCTGGGCCTGAGTAACAGGCAGTTTACTTTGGGCACGCTTTTCATCCGGACATGAAAATACTGCCCCCTACCCAAGAGAGGTTAAACATAAGAATGAGTGTGATTTTTTGTCACAACCCGGCTCGTGGGAAGTGACGAAGAGCTCTTATAGGACCAGGGCACAAATAATAATAATATAATAATAATAATAATAATGAATAATTGTGCTCTTTATTTAACCATCTTATATTTAAAACCGTATTTGTTCATCGAAAATTGTGAATAACTCACCACAGGTTAATGAGAAATCAAATCAAATTTTATTTGTCACATACACATGGTTAGCAGATGTTAATGCGAGTGTAGCAAAATGCTTGTGTTTCTAGTTCCGACAATGCAGTAATAACCAACGAGTAATCTAACCTAACAATTTCACAACAACTACCGTATACACACAAGTGTAAAGGAATGAAGAATATGTACATAAAAATATATGAATGAGTGATGGTACAGAACGGCATAGGCAAGATGCAGTAGATGGTATTGAGTACAGTATATACATATGAAATGAGTAATGTAGGGTATGTAAACATATAAAAGTGGCATCAGTCAATAAGGGTGTGCTCTGCAATGTTGGGTTGTATTGGAGAGAGTCTCAGTCTTAAATCATTTTCCACACACAGTCTGTGCCTGTAGTTAGTTTTAATGCTAGTGAGGACCGAGAATCCACTCTCACATAGGTACGTGGATGCACAGGGCATCAGTGTCTTAACAGCGCGAAAGCAAAGATCTTTGCCAAGGCAAAGATACTCTGAGCACAGCCCTATCCAAAAATCTAGCAGTGGCTTCTGAACCGCTTGTTGCAATTTCGATGAGGCTCTCCTGTTCAGATATCGGTAAGTGGACTGGAGCCAGGGTATGAAAGGGATAACGAATCCAGTTGTTTGTGTCATCTGTTTCATGAAGTACCTGCGTAATTGCGCACCCAACTCACTCAGGTGCTTCGCTACATAACATTTGACATTGTCCATAAGCTTGAGTTCATTTGCACACAAAAAATCATACAATGATGTAAAGACCTGTGTGTTGTCCTTGTTAATGCAGACAGAAAAGAGCTCCAACTTCTTAATCATAGCCTCAATTTTGTCCCGCACATTGAATATAGTTGCGGAGAGTCCCTGTAATCCTAGATTCAGATCATTCAGGCGAGAAAAAACATCACCCAGATAGGCCAGTCGTTTGAGAAACTCGTCATCATGCAAGCGGTCAGACAAGTGAAAATTACAGTCAGTAAAGAAAACTTTAAGCACGTCTCCCAATTTAAAAAAAAAATGTGTCAATACTTTGCCCCTTGATAACCAGTGCACTTCTGTATGTTGTAAAAGCGTTACATGGTCGCTGCCCATATCATTGCATAATGCAGAAAATACACAAGAGTTCAGGGGTCTTGCTTTAACAAAGTTAACAATTTTCACTGTAGTGTCCAAAACGTCTTCCAAGCTGTCAGGCATTCCTTTGGCAGTTTGAGTCTCTCGGTGGATGCTGCAGTGTGCCCAAGTGGCGTCGGGAGCAACTGCTTGAACGCGCGTTACCATTCCATGTCATGGCTTTAGCGCCATCAGTACAGATACCAACACATCTTGACCACCAAAGTCCATTTGATGTCACAAAGCTGTCCAGTACTTAAACAAGAGCCTCTCATGTTGTCCTGGTTTCCGGTGGTTTGCAGAAGAGGATGTCTTTCTTAATTGACCCCCCATAAACCTAACGGACATATACCAAGAGCTGTGACAGGCCCCCCATGTCTGTTGACTCATCCAGCTGTGACGCATATAATTCACTGGCTTGTATGTGAAGCAGTAATTGACATTTACATATATTTAAGACATTTACATATATGTAATTCATTAACAGGGGTCTGACTTTATCCTATGATACAAGGCATTTATGTATAGGTCATAAATTACAAAGGGATCTGACTTCATAGTAAGTACAGCATCCTATGATACAAGGCATCTATGTAATAAATTACAATGGGTCTGACTGGAAAAAAGTGCTCTTCACTGACGAATCACAGTTTTGTCTCACCAGGGGTGATGGTCGCATTTATCATCAAAGGAAGGAGCGTTACACCGAGGACTGTACTCTGGAGCGGGATCGATTTGGAGGTGGAGGGTCCGTCATGGTCTGGGGCGGTGTGTCACAGCATCATCGGACTGAGCTTGTCGTCATTGCAGGCAATCTCAACGCTGTGCATTACAGGGAAGACATCCTCTTCCCTCATGTGGTACCCTTCCTGCAGGCTCATCCTGACATGACCTCCCAGCATGACAATGCCACCAGCCATACTGCTCGTTCTGTGCGTGATTTCCTGCAAGACACGAATGTCAGTGTTCTGCCATGGCCAGTGAAGAGCCCGGATCTCAATCCCATTGACCATCAATCCCAATCCCAGAAATGTCCGGGAAACGGCAGGTGCCTTGGTGGAAGAGTGGGGTAAAATCTCACAGCAAGAACTGGCAAATCTGGTGAACTGCAGTACTTAATGCAGCTGGTGGCCACACCAGATACTGACTGTTACTTTTGATTTTCAGCCCCCCCCCCTTTGTTCAGGGAAACATTATTCCATCCCTGTTAGTCACATGTCTGTGGAACTTGTTCAGTTTATGTCTCAGTTGTTGAATCTTGTTATGTTCATACAAATATTTATCCATGTTAAGTTAGCTGAAAATAAACACAGTTGACAGTGAGAGGACGTTTCTTTTTTTGCTGAGTTTATATATATATATTTTTTTTTAAATTTTACTTAAAAAAAAAAAGTGAATCACCTTTTTATTTGGCGTATACCTGTCATAGAGGGATCTTTCTTCCCCTTTGTGTCTTTGGTCAAATGTCCGAGACTACTTTACATGCCAGCTGCAGACTGGTAAATGCTATGGTCTAGTGAGTTTCTTCTTCTTGTGTAGAGATTGAGAGTTTCACCATTTCAAATGTATGGACTACCATCTCACGTTTTCTGGTCTGTAGAGTTTAAACCATTTGTCACGTTCAGCCCATGCTGTACATTGGCTGGTCTCGTAGTGGTCTCAAGGTTGATTACTCAGGTTCAGGTTCCCGACCACTATACACACCATCATAAAAAAGTAGATCTGTAACAAAGAGATTTCAGTCTTCCCATACTGGAGAGCCAGAGGGAGAATTTCTGCAAACTATATATGACTGGCTGTTAAGTCATAAAACCGGCCCAACAACTGCCTCTCTCCTAACCTGTGGGAGAGAGGGTCTGACTATCTGTCAGCCACTGCCAGGTGATCTAGCACCTTTGATCCTCACCAAGGAGAGAGAGTCATGACACCGCTTGGAGTTTGCCAAAAGGCACCTAAAGACTCTCAGACCAGGAGACCTGGCACCATCCCTACGGTGAAGCATGGTGGTGGCAGAATCATGCTGTGGGGATGTTATTCAGCAGCAGGGACTGGGAGACTACTCAGGATTGAGAGAAAGATGAACGGAGCAAAGTACAGAGAGATCCTTGATGAAAACCTGCTTTGGACCGCAGACTAGGGTGAAGGTTCACCTTCTAATAGGACCCTAAGTACAAAGCCAAGAAAATGCAGGAGTGGCTTCGGGACAAGTCTCTGAATATCCTTGAGTGGCCCAGCCAGAGCATAGACTTGAACCCGATCGAACATCTCTGGAGAGACCTGAAAATAGCTGTGCAGCAAAGCTCACCATCCAACCTGACAAAGCTTGAGAGGATATGCAGAGAAAAATGGGAGACACTCCCAAATACAGGTGTGCCAAGCTTGTAGCGTCATACCCAAGAAGACTCAAGGCTGTAATCACTGCCAAAGGTGCTTCAACAAAGTACTGAGTAAAGGGTCTGAATACTTATGTAAATGTGATATTTCCGTTTTTTTTAATATTTTATACATTTGCAAAAAATCCTAAAAATCTGTTTTTCTTTGTCCTTATGGGGTATTGTGTGTAGATTGATAAGGAAAACAATTGAATCCATTTTAGAATAAGGCTGTAATGTAGCAAAATGTGGAAAAAGTCAAGCGGTCTGAATACTTTCCATATGCACTGTATGTCAGTCCAGTCATTTGGTTTGCCTTTCTGTGTGTATTTCTCTGTTAGTTTGCGTGTATGTGTAGCTGAGCATCTCACCTTCGCTGTGCTGGCTGTCTGCACTCCCCCCCCTTCCAGGTTGGCTTTGGGGAGGCTCGTGCAGAGGGTGTGGGTTGTAGGGCTGTGGGATGGGGTACTGGTAAGGGAAGGCCAGGGGCCAGGGGGCAGCCCCGGGGTGCGGCAGGGGAGCAAGGGTGTCTTGGTCGGACGCCCCGCTCGACCCATCGTGGTCTCCCAGTGAGAGGTAGGCCATATCTGAGAGAGAGGGGAGGAGAGGAGAGAAAATGGGAGGAAGGGAAGGGAGAGAGTGGAGGAGAATGGGAAGGAGTGGAAAGGGACAAACGTGTTAAAGAGGAAAGAGTAAAGGAGAGGTGAAGTCATAAAGAAAGCTATCTTGTGGAAGAGAAAGAGATAATAAGACTCACTGCCACAGAGGTCTCCGAAGATGGAGGGGTGAAGAGTCATAAAGAAAGCTATCTTGTGGAAGAGAAAGAGATAATAAGACTCACTGCCACAGAGGTCTACGAAGATGGAGAGGTGAAGAGTCATAAAGAAAGCTATCTTGTGGAAGAGAAAGAGATAATAAGACTCACTGCCACAGAGGTCTCCGAAGATGGAGAGGTGAAGTCATAAAGAAAGCTATCTTGTGAAAGACAAAGAGATAATAAGACTCACTGCCACAGAGGTCTCCGAAGATGGAGAGGTGAAGAGTCATAAAGAAAGCTATCTTGTGGAAGAGAAAGAGATAATAAGACTCATTGCCACAGAGGTCTCCGAAGATGGAGAGGTGAAGAGTCATAAAGAAAGCTATCTTGTGGAAGAGAAAGAGATAATAAGACTCACTGCCACAGAGGTCTCCGAAGATGGAGAGGTGAAGAGTCATAAAGAAAGCTATCTTGTGGAAGAGAAAGAGATAATAAGACTCACTGCCACAGAGGTCTCCGAAGATGGAGAGGTGAAGAGTCATAAAGAAAGCTATCTTGTGGAAGTGAAAGAGATAATAAGACTCACTGCCACAGAGGTCTCCGAAGATGGAGAGGTGAAGAGTCATAATGAAAGCTATCTTGTGGAAGAGAAAGAGATAATAAGACTCACTGCCACAGAGGTCTCCGAAGATGGAGGGGTGAAGAGTCATAAAGAAAGCTATCTTGTGGAAGAGAAAGAGATAATAAGACTCATTGCCACAGAGGTCTCCGAAGATGGAGAGGTGAAGAGTCATAAAGAAAGCTATCTTGTGGAAGAGAAAGAGATAATAAGACTCACTGCCACAGAGGTCTCCGAAGATGGAGAGGTGAAGAGTCATAAAGAAAGCTATCTTGTGGAAGAGAAAGAGATAATAAGACTCATTGCCACAGAGGTCTCCGAAGATGGAGGGGTGAAGAGTCATAAAGAAAGCTATCTTGTGGAAGAGAAAGAGATAATAAGACTCACTGCCACAGAGGTCTCCGAAAATGTAGTAGCATTGCTCGGAGAAGGTGATCTTGTTGACGGTGTGCCGGATATAGCCGGCCTTCAGCAGGTTGCTGGCATACTTCCTGGCCTCACGGCGGTCAGTGAAGCCCTCCACGTAATGGTAGAGCCAGTCCACCACGTCCGAGCCTGAGACGGAGACAGACAGACAGTTGGAGAGGGTGAGAGAGAGACCTTAACAAAAGTCCCTATGAAAGCGAGACAATACAGACAGAAGAGAGAGTGAAGGGAGCAGAGTAAAAGAGAGAAAGAATACCTATGAAGGCGGAGGGGATTGTGATCTTGAGCCACATCCTGTCTCGAACCTCCAGGCCAGACTCTGGATTGGCCATCGCTTTGGCGATTGCTGCCATGTCGCTGTGAATGGATAAATGAAAGTCATCGAGCCCTGGGAGGGAAAGAAGGAAAGAGAGCAACAGTCAGATAGCTGCAGTAGTGAAACAACCCAGCAGGCAAAACGGGTTGAAATGACATCCAAACAACATTATTTCAACCAGTTTCTGGTTGTAATAATAATTTCACCCAGTTTTGCCCACTGGGAAACACCAAGGGAGCCTTTCATTTATTCATTCAGCAGCAGTAGCAAGCGGGAAATGAAGCAAGCAGAAGTGGCTGTCGTGCAGCAACCCACTAGGCAAAATGTATTGACAAGATGGCAGGCTTTTCTGTCATCATGGTCAGGTTATACTGACTAAAATAGGACACCTTTTTATTTTTATAGACCAGAATTATACGTGTTTGCCTGGTTGTAATCTTGGACGTTGCTTCGACCAGAAAACAACCCAAATTATGTTATTTTCTACCAGTCTTGATGTCATCACAACCAGTTTTCGACCACAAACTTTTGTCATTAGGTTGTCCCATGCCAACTTTTGCCCGCTGGGGATGGTGGAGAGGGAAAGGGAGGGGTGACTTACGCTCAGTCTCAGGGATGGAGCTTGTGATGGAGGAGCTGGTGGAGGTGATGGTGGTCATAGAAGGGCTCATACCATACACTGGGTACGCCCCCGTCATTGCTGCGGTGTGGGACACCCAGGCAGCAGGGTCTATGGGACGGATCGGCTCACCTACACAGAAAAAGGGTTGTTTTGTCTCTGTGGAACATGGTAAAACACATTTACATCTATTTCCCCCCCATAAAAGCAAATTAAATGTCAAATCTAAGAGGAGAGGTCTAATTACGTGATACTGTGTGTGAGTACTCACTTCTCGGCAGTGTGAAGCATCCTCGAGGGTTAGGATCCCAGCACTTAGCCACAGTCAGAGTAATAGGGCTGTCAATAATTACACACAGCAGACACTCAATTTACACACAGTTTATACACACACACAGAAACCAGCAACAATGTGTGATCCTCAGCACGTATCAGCGTGTAGGATTCAGTGTGTGTGAGACTGCTCCTTACCCTGGCTTATGCACAATCTCCCTCAGTACTCTTACTGCATCATCATTACTCATGTTCTCAAAGTTAATGTCGTTCACCTGGAGAAGAGGGGATGAGAGACGGGGTGATGTAGAAAAGGGAGAGAAAGAAACCAGGAAATCCTACCAACCAAGTCCAATTAAAGACCCCAAAACCGTTCCTCCTATTCTCGCTTTCTTGCCACTTAAAAATACTTTAAAGCACGACTTAAGTCGTTTTTTGGGGGTATCTGTACATCACTATTTATATTTTTGTCATCTTTTACTTCACTACATTCCTAAAGAAAATAATGTACTTTTTACTTCATACGTTTTCCCTGACACCCAAAAGTACTCGTTAGAATTTGAATTCTTAGCAGGACAGGAAAACGGTACAATTCACACACTTCAAGAGAACATCCCTCCTCATCCCTACTGCCACTGATCTGGCGGACTCACTTAATTTGTAAATTATGTCTGAGTGCTGGAGTGTGCCCCTGGCAATCCGTAATTTAAAAAACAAGAAAGGAATGTGAAATTATACTACCGGTCAAAAGTTTTAGAACACCTACTCATTCAAGGGTTTTTCATTATTTTTACTATTTTCTACATTGTAGAATAATAGTGAAGACATCAAAACTATGAAATGACACATATGGAATCATGTAGTAACCAAAAAAGTGGTGAACAAATCCAAATATATTTTATATTTGAGATTCTTCAAATAGCCACCCTTTGCCTTGATGACGGCTTTGCACACTCTTGGCATTCTCTCAACCAGCTTCATGAGGAATGCACCTGGAATGCATTTCAATAAACAGGTGTGCCTTCTTAAAAGTTAATTTGTGGATTTTCTTTCCTTGTTAATGCATTTGAGTCAAGACAGCCCTATTTGGTAAAATACCAAGTCCATATTATGGCAAGAACAGCTCAAATAAGCAAAGAGAAATGACAGTTCATCATTACCTTAAGACATGAAGGTCAGTCAATATGAAACATTTCAAGAACTTTGAAAGTGCAGTCGCAAAAAACATCAAGCGCTATGTTGAAACTGGCTCTCATGAGGACCACCACAGGAATGGAAGACCCAGATTTACCTCTGCTGCAGGGAATAAGTTCATTAGATTTACCACCCTCAGAAATTACAGCCCAAATAAATGCTTCACAGAGTTCAAGTAACAGACACATCTCAACATCAACTGTTCAGAGGAGACTGCGTGAATCAGGCCTTCATGGTCGAATTGCTGCAAAGAAACCACTACTAAAGGACACCAATAAGAAGAAGAGAGTTGGGGGCTACTGAGTGGCGCAGTGGTCTAAGGCTGTGGCACTAGAGATTCTGGTTTCGAGTCCAGGCTCTGTCGCAGCCGGCCGCAACCAGGGGACCCATGGGGCGGTGCACAATTGGCCCAGCGTCATCTGGGTTAAGGGAGGGTTTGGCTGACAGTGATGTCCTTGTCCCATCGTGCACTTGCGACTCCTGTGCTGGCTGGGCGCAGATGCATGCTGAAACGGTCACCAGGTGCACAGTGTTTCCTCTGACACATTTGTGCGGCTGGCTTCCGGATTAAGTGGACATCGTGTCAAGACGCAGTGCGGCTCGGTTGGGTTGTGTTTCGGAGGACGCACGGCTCTCGACCTTCGCTTCTCCTGAGTCCATACGGGAGTTGCAGCGATGAGACAAGACTGTAACTACCAATTGGATACCACAAAATTGGGGAGAAAAAGTTCAAAGTGAAAAAAAAAATTAAAGACAAAAAAATAATAATAAGAGACTTGCTTTGGCCAAGAAACACGAGCAATAGACATTAGACCGGTGGAAATGTTTCCTTTGGTCTGCAGTTCAAATTGGATATTTTTTGTTCCAACCGCCGTGTCTTTGTGAGATGCGGTGTTGGTGAACGGATGATCTCCGCATGTGTATTTCCCACCATGAAGAATGGAGGAGGAGGTGTGATGGTGTGGGGGTGCTTTGCTAGTGACACTGTCTGTGATTTATTTAGAATTCAAGGCACACTTAACCAGCATGGCTACCACAGCATTCTGCAATGATACATCATCCCATGTGGTTTGGGCTTAGTGGGACTATCATTTGTTTTTCTGCATCAGATGACCTGGCCTCCACAATCCTCCGACCTCAAGCAAATTGAGATGGTTTGGGATGAGTCAGACTGCAGAGTGAAGGAAAAGCAGCCAACAAGTGCTCAGCATATGTAGGAACTCCTTCAAGACTGTTGGAAAATCATTCCAGGTGAAGCTGGTTGAGAGAATGCCAAGAGTGTGCAAAGCTGTCAACAAGAAAAAAAGGTGGCAATTTGAAGAATCTCAAATATAAAATATATTTGGATTTGTTTAACACTTTTTTGGTGACTACATGATTCCATATGTGTTACTTAAATATAATTTCAGCAATTACAGTAACATTTGATACATAAGTATATTTAAACCAAATACTTTTAGACTTATACTCAAGTAGACACTCAACAAACACCTGCAGCAGCATGTCTCCAGGCTCGATGCGTCCGTCGGCGGCCACCGCCCCTCCCTTCATGATAGAGCCGATGTAGATTCCTCCATCTCCTTTCTCGTTACTCTGACCCACAATACTGATGCCCAGGAAGTTATACTTCTCTGCATGAAGGGAGGAGGAGGAGAAGAGGAAGGAAGTGTAATGACAAGAGAAAGAAAGAGTGTTGAATAAAAAAAAGGATACCTTCCCTACAGATGTAAACCAATAGACAGAGTGAAGGATACATATGAATCCCTCTTTGAAAAGGGAGTCTTTGACCTCTGGGCTCGTATACACGAAACGTCTCAGAGAAGTTCTGATCTACCGGTTGAATCAACGTTGTTTCCACCTCATTTCAACCCCAAAAAACAATGTGATGGCGTTGAGGCAACGTGGAAAACTAATTGGATTTGCAAAAAGTAATCAACGTAAGTCATATTTTTTTCACCAAACTTTTAACCTAAATCCAATGACATGGTGAAATGTTTTGTTGATTTCAGGTGGACAACTCAACCAAATGTAAATCAAAATTAGATGTTGAACTGACTTCTGTGCCCAGTGGGTGGTCTCTGAATCTTTAAGTCAATCCATAAGTCGCCAATGATATATAAAATATCACATAGACGTAAAGTTATATACATTACACAGATATAGATGAACAGTACTACTCACCCATATTTAAAGTGACAGTGATGATGTTCAGTGACATGGTGGAATCTGTGACGCTACTGAAAGAGGACGACTGGACAGAAAGAGAGGGAGGAGTAGAGGAATGATTGAAAGAGAAAGACATGCACAAGGACCACTGAACACTAACAGCAAACTGGCATCTGTGTGGTCTGTGTGTGTGTTTCTTTCTATTTGTATTGTGTGTGTGTCTTACCCTCTCCATCCGTGGCGCTTTGAGTTTCCGCCGCCGCCGCCGATGTCGTCTCATGAGCCTCGACGAAGTGCTCTGCTCCGTGGAGCCACTGAACCTGCGGGTGATGACATCTCAGCGGTGACACAACTCACTGTGGTGTCATGACACACAATGCACACTCATCTGCCAGTGGTTAATTGGCCACATGTGACTCCATCCATTTGAGCCAATCTTAGACGTGGGAAAGAGGAAAGCAACAGTCTTTTGTATGGGTTTTCTAGAGCATATGATTTGTGGGCACTTGAATAAGAGTAGATAGCGATCACGTAGAGTGTATACATCAAGTGGCTTATGTAATGTTTTCATGTGATAGGACACCTTTTTAGTGTCTTGGGTAAATGTACACTACATGACCAAAGTATTCGGCCACATGCTCATTGAACATCTCATTCCAAAATCATGGGCATTAATAAGGAGTTGGTCCCGCCTTTGCTGCTATAACAGCCTCCACTCTTCTGGGAAGGCTTTCCACTAAATGTTGGAACATTGCTGCGGGGACTAGCTTTCATTCAGCCACAAGAGCATTAGTGGCGTCAGGCACTGGGCGATTAGACCTGGCTCGCAGTCGGCATTCCAATTCATCCCAAAGGTGTTCGATGGGGTTGATGTCAGGGTTCTGTGCAGGCCAGTCAAGTTCTTCCACACCGATCTCGACAAAGCATTTCTGTACGGACCTTGCTTTATGCACGGGGCCATTGTCATGCTGAAACAGAAAGGGCTTTCCACAAACTGTGACCACAAAGTTGAAAGCACAGAATCGTCTAGAATGTTAGTGTACGCTGTAGAGTTAAGATTTCCCTTCACTGGAACTAAGGGGCCTAGCCCAAACCATTATTTCTCCTCCACCAAACTTTACAGTTGGCAATATGCATTGGAGCAGGTAGTGTTCTCCTGGTATCCACCAAACCCAGATTCATCCATCAGCCAGATGGTGAAGCGTGATTCATCACTCCAGAGAACGTGTTTCTACTGCTCCAGAGTACAAAGGCGGCGAGCTTTACACCACTCCAGTCGACGCTTTGCATTGCACATGGTGATCCCAATGAACCCATTTCATGACGCTCCCAATGAAAACCATTCCATGAAGTTCCCAATGAACAGTTCTTGTGCCGACATTGCTTTCAGAGGCAGTTTGGAATTCGGTAGTGAGTGTTGCAACCGAGGACAGACAATTTATTTACACGCTATGCGCTTCAGCACTCGATGGTCCTGTTCTGTGAGATTGTGTGGCCTACCAATTCACGGCTGAGTTGTTGTTGCTCCTAGACGTTTCCACTTCACAATAACAGCACCTACATTTGACCGGGGCAGCTCTAGCAAGGCAGAAATTTGACGAACTGACTTGTTGGAAAGGTGGCATCTTATGACGGTGCCACGTTGAAAGTCACTGAGCTCTTCAGTAAGGCCATTCTACTGTCAATATTTGTCTATGGAGATCACATGGCTGTGTGCTCGATTTTGTACCTGTCAGCAATGGGTGTGGCTGAAATAGACGAATACACTAATTTGAAGGGGTGTCCACATACTTTTGTATATACTGTGTACGTGAGTGTGAGTGTAAATTAATGGATAGTCAATTCGCTCCTTACCGCTTCCCTTTGGTCCTAACCCGTCAAGGCCTATTGCAACCAACACTGGCAGCAATGAACAACCTTGAGGTGATCTCTTCGTATATTAAGGGATGTTCCACTCAAAATACAACTTAACTCGATTTTTCCATTTATCATCGTGGCTGTAGTTGTTTTGTGTGTGTGTGTGTGTGTGTGTGTGCGTGCGCGCGTGCGTGTGTGTGCGTGTGCGCGTGCGTGTGGTGCTCACCGACTAGATGCGTCATCGTCTTCAGAGTTGACAAAGCTCGTCGTCTCCAGCTCAGAACTCATCAGCGTGGATGAGCTCTCGTACCCCGCCAGCTCCGGTCGCCGCGTCTCCCGCTCTGGACGCGTGTGACCATTCAACCTGCCACCTGAGGAGGGCGCCAGGCAAGCAGGAGAGAGGAAAAGTCAACCGGGTAGTGTTCAGTAGAAACAAATTGGAAGAACAGAGACATGGGAAGGGAATACCTGAATGCAAATGTTCATTTTCAAAACACCAGTTTTTTGAAAGCAAAATGTTTTGCTATGGTATGCTCTAATAAGAGTATTAATACTAATCATTATGAATACCACATAATTACCTTTTCATACTATGTGCCAACCCAACCGAACTGTGCTGGTTCCGATATTTTCTTACTGTGCTTTTCAGCACGGTTCAACTACGGTGGTTGCTAACCAGGCAACCTCAGTATAGCTTGGCTTGGCTTGGCCCAGCTAGGTTCAGAATATACAGTGTATTCGGAAAGACCTCTTGACTTTTTCCACATTTTGTTACGTTACAGCCTTTTTTGCTCCGTACATCTTTCCCTCGATCCTGACTAGTCTTCCAGTACCTGCCGCTGACAAACATCCCCACAGCATGATGCTGCCACCACCAAACCCCCGAGGTGCATTAATTTTATTATAAATTGATTACCAACTTAAATAGAGCAGTAAAAATAAATGTTTTTGTCATACCCATGGTATACGGTCTGATATACCACGGCCGTCAGCCAATCAGCATTCAGGGCTCGAACCAACCAGTTTATAATGTAGTATAGGGCAGGGGTAGGGAAGCCTGGCCCTGGAGTGCCGCTGGCACTTCATGTTTTTGATATAACCGACCTGGAAGACCAGTTGTGTTGAATTTACGCAATCACTGAGCTGATCGATTATAAAGATTATGGATATACTGACAAGATTCATGTCTCTCCGCTGTAACAATGGGAGTCGTTGTTCACAAAGCGGCATGTCGGTCTGTCTAGCTCCCGCTTATCCTTTCTTTGGATTGGTGGATACATCTCATCAGGGGCGCAACTTTCACTGGGGACGGGGAGGACATGACCCCCCAACATTCTGAATTTGCATTTTTTTTTGTCCCCCCAGTTTTATCATTGGAATATGATACAAAACTAGGCAACGGTGTGCTTTAGGACCATGCGGACGCCTCCGAGCGGTCAGGTAGGCTGTTTGAAGTTTTTATCCGACCGGATGAAAACAAAATGCCCCTCCCCCATCACACACTTCTAAAACCAAAGTTGCGCCCCTGCATCTCATTATTGAAATCCTTTTTTAAAATATTCGATGAGGGTTGTTGACGTCAACCACCTGTATTCAATGGAGAGAGATGCTATGCTACTAGCCTCATGCCATGAATATGCCTAGCCATCTCGAGACAACTCCGATATAAAGTGGTTTTTTTCTCAAAGTAGCCCGGGATGTCACGTGTCCTACTTATATCAGTGCACTCGTATCAACTTAATCATTACAACACTTTTAATAGATCAAATAAACCTCACATAGCAAATAAGCCATTAATTTTGACCTCCACACAAAAACTTATTGAAAGAAACGCCAAATGCTGGAGGGAGACAGATTTTCTATCGAGTTGGGCCTCTTCCTCTTCCTCTGTCAATTAGCTCAGTTGGTCAGGTGTGATGCCTAGTTGGAACAAAATCCAGCAGTACCTGCGGTACTCCAGGAACAGAGTTGCTTACTATTGGTATAGGGCCGACTGAATTGTATTGGTTAGTGGCTGCTGAGGGTTGTCGAGGGCATCAGCAATAGTTCAATTGCTAACAGATTGGATTTTTTCTTATCACCAATTGCATGATTTCAATAAAATGTGTAAACCAGCCACTGAACTGATGGCTACAAAATGATTAGGTAACATAATAAAATTTAAATAAATATTAACATTTAAATACATAAAAATATGTAAAGTTAAGAGAGCATCATTTTAAGATAGTCAGAGCTTATAATCACCAATTTTCGTTTTTAGAGATCATTGTGTTTACCTAAATCTTTGTGTTAACTTGCTGGGACAACAAAATAATTACAGAGCACACCTTTCATCTTAGCATTTTGAGTAGTGCTATACAACAGCCTATTAGAGGTGGCAACAATAAAACCAATACGCTTCAAGATTTGGATCTCATGGACTTATTTCCCAGTATTTGAGTTTTTCTTGCATGTCCTAGACAATTACAGGTCAATAAGGGGGAAACAAACACAATGGAAAAACACAAAAACAAATAGAAAAAGGACAAAACATAACAGATTCAGTATTTCCAAATTCAATCGGCCTATTCAAATGTCATTCTCAACGGTTACCAACCCAGAGCCACAAAACAGAAAAAAGACAGAGTAGGGCAATGCTATCACCCATCCGCAAGACCAAACATTGTTGTTAAATTACCTCTTGCAAGTTGGAGATAGCATGTAACCAATTGACCAGCGTTTCGGGCTTGGCCCCACACCGTCTGGCAGTGGATCTTTCCAGCTGTGCAATGTCCAAGTGTATAAGCAACCAACATCTGCAAAGGGCATTACCCGGTTCAAACCAAGTTTTTGTGTCTGCTGTTATTGCAGCCATAACAATACACCTCTGTTGATAAGCTAATGAAATGCTAAGGCTACAACCCAGCAGGAAGAGCGATAGACAAACAGGTAGGTTCCAGCCAAGAATACCATTTAAAACACTAACAACATGAACCCAAAAGGACTGCACCGGTACACAGCTCCAAAACATATGAATATAATTGCCCAGTCTATGCATTTCATTTCTCGTCCGAATCTTCACTCTAGGGTCAAATTTGAAATTAATAAGTTGATGGGCGAGGCTCTTCGAAGAGGCAAAAACATCGCTGCATATTGTGGTCAAATCCCATTCAAACCCTGCAATTTGTGAAGGTGAACGGAAAGGCACTGGCGCAACGAACCACCCGTGCTGTCTCTGCCTGGCCGGTTCCCTTCTCTCCACTGGGATTCTCTGACCCTATTACAGGGGCTGAGTCACTGGCTTACTGGTGCTATTCCATGCCGTCCCTAGGAGAGGTGCGTCACTTGAGTGGGTTGAGTCACTGACGTGATCTTCCTGTCCAGGTTGGCGTCCTGACCTGTTCACCGGACGTGCTACCTGTCCCAAACCTGCTGGTTTCAACTCTCTAGAGACAGCAGGAGCGGTAGAGATACTCTGAATGATCGGCTATGAAAGCCAACTGACATTTACTCCTGAGGTGCTGACTTGTTGCACCCTCGACAACCACTGTGATTATTATTATTTGACCCTGCTGGTCATCTATGAACATTTGAACATCTTGGCCATGTTCTGTTATAATCTCCACCCGGCACAACCAGACGAGGAATGGCCACCCCTCATAGCCTGGTTCCTCTCTTGGTTTATTCCTAGGTTCTGGCCTTTCCAGGGAGTTTTTCCTAGCCATCGTGCTTCTACACTTGCATTGCTTGCTGTTTGGGGTTTTAGACTGGGTTTCTTTACAGCACTTTGTGACATCAGCTGATGTAAGAAGGGCTTCATAAAAACAATTGATTGATTTGTAGGTCATTCTCCCTGACCTCCATAACAGGTAGATTTATTACATTATTTAAATAAAGAGTGGGAGCATGCTTTTGGTGTCCTATGGTACCCTGTAGGTTTTCTACGGTCTGAGAGTTTAAAAAAAAAAAAACAGGAAGAACCAGGGAGAAAATACGACTCTTTCAGATCTTGAAAGGAACGAAGCCCTTGCAGGTTGAAAATATCCTTAAAAATAGACCGATGAGGGAATGTAAAGGGCATAGAGCCAGATAAAATAAAATTGTTATTCCAAATAGGAGATGACTCGTGAAAATTACAAGTTGTGCCCAGATAATTATTGATTTGGAAACAAACCGTCAAAAAATATAGATCCCATAAAAGATTAGGCAGTTTTTGCTTTATCCCAGAAGGAAGGTCATGAATTCTAATTGGGTGGGACTTGGCCTCCTCTATTATTTCCCAGTATGACCAATTTTCCTAAAACAAATACAGTTGAAGTCGGAAATTTACATAGTCATTAAAACTCATTTTTCAACTACTCCACAAATTTCTTAGTAACCAACTATAGTTTTGGCAAGTCGGTTAGGACATCTACTTTGTGCATGACACAAGTAATTATTACAACAATTGTTTACAGACTATTTCACTTATAATTCACTGGATCACAATTCCAGTGGGTCAGAAAATTACATACACTAAGTTGACTGTGCCTTTAAACAGCTTGGAAAATTCCAGAAAATTACGTCATGGCTTTTGAAGCTTCTGATAGGCTAATTGACATAATTTGAGTCAATTGGAGGTGTACCTGTGGATGTATTTCAAGGCCTACCTTCAAACTCAGTGCCTCTTTGCTTGACATCATGGGAAAATCAAAAGAAATCAGCCAAGACCTCAGAAAAAACATTGTAGACCTCCACAAGTCTGGTTCATCCTTGGGAGCAATTTCCAAATGCCTGAAGGTACCACGTTCATCTTTATCTTTAGTACGCAGGTATAAACACCATGGGACCACGCAGCCCATACCACTCAGGAAGGATACGCGTTCTGTCTCCTAGAGATGAACATACTTTGGTGCAAAAAGTGCAAATCAATCCCAGAACAACAGCAAAGGACCTTGTGAAGATGCTGGAGGAAACAGGTACAAAAGTATCTATAACCACAGTAAAACGAGTCCTATATCGACATAACCTGAAAGGCCGCTCAGCAAGGAAGAAGCCACCTCTCCAAAACCACCATAAAAAAGCCCGACTACGGTTTGTAACTGCACATGGGGACAAAGATCGTACTTTTTTCAGAAATGTCCTCTGGTCTGATGAAACAAAAATAGAACTGTTTGCCAAAATGACCATCGTTACGTTTGGAGGAAAAAGGGGGAGGCCTGCAAGCCGAAGAACACCATCCCAACCGTGAAGCACAGGGGTGGCAGCATCATGTTGTGGGGGTGCTTTGCTGCAGGAGGGACTGGTGCACTTCACAAAATAGATGGCATCATGAGGCAGGAAAATTATGTGGATATATTGAAGCAACATCTCAAGACATCAGTCAGGAAGTTAAAGCTTGGTCGCAAATGGGTCTTCCAAATGGACAATGACCCCAAGCATACTTCCAAAGTTGTGGCAAAATGGCTTAAGGACAACAAAGTCAAGGTATTGGAGTGACTATCACAAAGCCCTGAACTCAATCCTATAGAAAATATGTGGGGAGAACTGAAGAAGCGTGTGTGAGCAAGGAGGCCTACAAACCTGACTCAGTTACACCAGCACTGTCAGGAGGAATGGGCCAAATTCACCCAACTTATTGTGGGAAGCTTGTGGAAGGCTACCGGAAATGTTTGACCCAAGTTAAACAATTTAAAGGCAATGCTACCAAATACTAATTGAGTGTATGTAAACTTCTGACCCACTGGGAATGTGATGAAAGAAATAAAAGCTGAAATAAATAATTCTCTCTACTTTTATTCTGACATTTCACATTCTCTAAATAAAGTGGTGATCCTAACTGACCTAAGCCAGGGAATTTTTACTAGTATTAAATGTCAGGAATTGTGAAAAACGGAGTTTAAATATCTTTGGCTAAGGTGAATGTAAACTTCTGACTTCAACTGTATGTAGTTCTGCTAATTGTAACATTGTTGTTTCACTGATGAGTCAGTCTAGTTAAATCATTAGATGTGATACCAATTTTTTTTTTACAAATCGCATGGTTTTTAAAATGAGATTCACCCAATAGAATGTTCTATTGTTGTTTGATTCAATCATTTTCAATGAGCATGTGAACTTCCCAACTTGTCTCACCATTCTTTTTTCAGCCAGCGAACATTCCATTGCATCGACTCCCATACAACAAGATATATGAAAGGTGTTAAAAACATAGAAAGCGGTTATCATATATCAATTTGATCAGGGGCTTGTGGGGAACAATTTAATACCATCAAACCTTTGCCACACCAAATTGGACACATTTTTCTGCTGGCCCATGGACTGTAAGTGGGATAGGCTGTGACATGAAGGCAGATGGACAGACACTAAGACTTACCATGGTCATGAGTGTCTTTTTCTTTCCTTAGCGGCCTCTCCCTCTCCCTGCCCCGGTCTCTCTCCCGCTCCCTCTCTCTCTCTAGCAACACGACCGACTCAGTCTCTGTCTCGTTGTCCTGAATGCCGGCAGTGTTCGCACTGATGGGCAGGTTAAATAAAAAGTCAAAGGAGGAGTAAAAGAGAAAGAAAATAAATGAATTCAAAGAGAAGGGGTTATATTTATTTTCCCTTCTCCTACACACAACCGTCTGACAGACACACTAGCAAGTCCCAGACAAGTCTTTGTTGCAGACCCATGCCGTTTAAGTGTCAAGTGCTGCTACCAGAATGTCAGTATGTGTTAGCGTCAGCCTCACCAGAGAGGAGCTAGCTACAAAGAGAACGTGAGCGCCTGTCTGTGTGTGTGTCTGTCCGTCTGTTTGTAACTGCTGCATGCATGTGCACACCATGTATGTGTGGTTATGTACATGCATGCATACGTGTGTGTGTGTGTTTGTGTGTTTGCGCATGCATACACGGACACACACGTGCATGTGTGTGTATTATGCATGAGGATGAGCATATGTGTATGTACATTTGAGCGCTGCAGTGGGCAAAATTGCAGTAATCAGTGCTGACCAGCAGAGGGAAAGGGGTGTTCTCTCTGTGTGTGTATGTTGTGGGTGTCTTATTAAGACCTTCCCAGCTGGCTGATTTAATATTGACCTCGAGTTCCCATGGGGTAGGCAGAGGAGAGACACAGACGGACAGATACTAGATATGATTTCAATAAAAATACAAAAATCACACACAGAGACACACACACACACATTATTTAGCTCTACACCTCACCATAGCTAAGTCAAGGCCACTTCCACACCACACTAGAGGGGGGGGGGGGGGGGGGTTCGGTCAAATGGATCAACTAGAGTCACACACACGCATACACAGACACACACTTTGCAGATACTGACTGAAAAGAGGGGGGTCTTGAGTCTCCGATTCCGCCGGTCCTCTCCAAAGGGGGTGGCAGCTCTGCCTGGCTGTCTGCACACATAGAACCCCCATCGGAACCCCCATGAGAACCATCTGCTGACACCAACTGGGGAGAGAGAGAGAGAATGACAGAGAAAGTATTATTATTGCCTGTGCTTACTTTGACACTGTAAGTGCTTTAACTTTCCATGTCCAAAAAGTATATTGAATTGAGAGAGAGAAAGTGAATGAGTGAGTGAGATAATGATTGCGAGAGAGAGAGAGGTGAAGGGGGCTTAGACAAACCTCAGATAAAACCCTATTCCCTATTATATTGCACTACTTTATACCAGAGTCCTATGTTTGTCATTATACTACAAACTTTATTCTCTGTCTAGGGCTGTATTCAAAAGTAGTGCACTATAAGAGGAAATGGGAATCCTTTGAGACACAGACACAGTGAGACACATACAGATAGTGAGCAACAAAGTTAGTCATGATTTTGAGTATAAGTTTGTATGCGCGACAGTCTGTCGGAATTGTAAATGTGCTTATTGACTAGGTGGACACAAGACAGACACACATACAGTCCTCCATTGACAAACACACACACACACATATTCCCTTGTTTATTTGGAATGTCCTCCCAACCACCCTTCCATCCCCTTTTTCTCAGATTCAATCAGTAAGGCCCAGGATATTTCAGGAGTGTTGTGGAGCATCCTGTGATTCCAGTTAGCTAATCTAATCAGCTGGGGAAGTAGGGAGAAGTGTTCTGGTCTGCCTCCTAAGCATCCACCAACATAGTGCAGGAATAAAGCACTGGGGAGCAGCATTATACTATGTGCGAGCCAAATTTTTCTTTCTTTTTTATATATACAGTACCAGTCAAAAGTTTGGACACACCTACTCATTCAAGCGGATTTCTTTATTTTTACTATTTTCTACATTGCAGAATAATAGTGAAGACATTAAAACTATGAAAAAACACATATGGAATCATGTATTGTAGTAACCAAAAAAGTGTTAAATCCAAAATATATTTTATATTTGAGATTCTTCAAAGTAGCCACCCTTTGCCTTGATGACAGATTTGCACACACTTGACATTCTCTCAGCCAGCTTCATGAGGTATTCACCTGGAATGCATTTCAATTAACAGTTTTTTTTTTAAACGTACTTGGCCGCAAGTGGATCTTCCAGCAAGACAATAACCCCAAGCACATATCAAAATCCACAAAGGAATGGTTCATCAATATTTTTCAATGGCCATCTCAGTCTTCGTACTTCAACACCGTTGAAAACCTCAGGTTGGAATTGAAGGTGGGCAGTCCATTGTCGCAGTTGAAGTATATCAAGGACCTGGAAATATTATGCAAGGAGGAATAGTCTAAGATCCCTCCCACTGTGTTCTCCAATCTCATAAAACAGTATAGAGTTGTTGGCGCATGCAGTGATGTGGGCTGGTGTGGATATAATGCCAGGGCCAAGTTCTTGTCCCACTCCCCTGACTTTGACATTAGGCTATTTAGTGTAGATCGCTGACAAAAAAATGACAATTTCATCCATTTTAATCCCACTTTGTAAAGCAAGAAAACGTGGAAAAAGTCAAGTGGTGTGAATATTTTCTGAAGGAACTGTAGTTTCTGTTCAGATACACACCTCATATTTCACCATGCAATAAGCTCACATATCGGCATAAACAGTACTGTATCCCCTTAAGGTTGCCCATTCAAGCCCCAAGCTGCAGCCTCTCTGCCTATCTAACAGGCCAACTAAATCTCTAGACTAAATCTCTAAATGGTCCAGCATTGGCTGCCACACTTTAGTACAGATGTATACATTTTTTCCTTTCATCCTAGCGCCACTTTTTGCGATAGGCAAAACCTTAAAAATCTCCCGATACCACTGTTTAATCGTTTTCTTTATCTAGAGCAGTGTTTCCCAACCCTGGTCCTCGAGTACACCCAACAGTACACATTTTTGGTGTAACCCTGGACAAGCACACCTGATTCAACTTGTCAACTAATCATCAAGCCCTCAATGAGCTGAATGAGGTTGATTTGTCTCGGGCTACAATGAAAATGTGTACTGTTGGGGTACTCAAGAACCAGGGTTGGGAAACACTGACCTAGAGCACATTGCAGACCAACACCAGCGTTCTACAGTTTGGGAAATGCATATCTCCCTGATATGCTAAACTGCTTCCACAGCTTGCCTTATACAGAAAAGAGGAGAAGGGAAAAGAGAGGAGAAGGGAAGGGAGGAGAGGAAGTAGAGCGAGGGGAGTGGCATCTGCACTTCTCTCTTACGGCCAGCAAGGGGAGCTAATGAGGTCCAACCACACACCCAAAATACAGTGTTCAATCGTGAACAGGGAGTCTAGCCAGCTCAGTGATGGTCATGACCAAAGCTCGATCAAAAATGCAGCCTGATTCAGCCTCACCCCTCTTAGACGCTGATCTTGCGTCAGTTTTGCATTTTTCTGACTAATGGTTAAGGTTATGATTGGGGGAGGGCAAACTGATTCTAGATCTGTACCTAGGGGAAACTTCACCCCAGGGCAGGGGAAAGGCAGAGGGCAGAAAAGAGCGAAGGAGTCAGTAGACCAGGCCAAATACACTACATGACCAAAAGTATGTGGACACCTGCTCGTCGAACATCTCAATCCAAAAATCATGGGCATTAATATGGAATTCCCCCCCTATATAACAGCCTCCACTCTTCTGGGAAGGCTTTCCACTAGACGTTGGAACATTGCTGCGAGGACTTGCTTCCATTCAGCCACAAGAGAATTAGTGAGGTCGGGCACTGATGTTGGGCGATTAGGCCTAGCTCTCAATCGGTGTTCCAACTCATCCCAAAGGTGTTCGACGGGGTTGAGGGCTCTGTACATGCCAGCCAAGTTCTTCCACACCGATCTCGACAAACCATTTTTGTATGGACCTTGCTTTGTGCAAGGGGACATTGTCATGCTGAAACAGGAAAGGGCGTTCCCCACTATTGCCACAAAGTTGAAAACACAGAATCGTCTAGAATGTCATTGTAAGCTGTAGGGTTTAGATTTCCCTTCACTGGAACTAAGGGGCCTAGCCCGAACCATGAAAAACAGCCCCAGACCATTATTCCTCCTACAACAAACTTTATATTTGGCATTATGCATTGGGGCAGGTAAAGTTCACCTGGCATCTACCAAATCCAGATTCGTCCGACTGACTGCCAAATGTTGAACCGTGATTCATCACTCCAGAAAACACATTTCCACTACTCCAGAGTCAAATTGCGGCGAGCTTTAAACCACTCCAGCCGACGCTTGGCATTGCGCATGGTGATCTTAGGCTTGTGTGCGGCTGCTCGGCCATGGAAACACATTTCATGAAGATCCAGACAAACAGTTCTGGTGCCGACGTTGCTTCCAGAGGCAGATTGGAACTCGGTAGTGAGTGTTGTAACTAAGGACACACTTTTTTTTAATGAGCTATGTGCTTCAGCACTTGGCGGTCCCATCCTGTGATCTTCTGTGGTCTACCATTTTGTGGCTGAGCTGTTGTTGCTCCTAAACGCTTCCACTTCACAATTACAGCACTTACATTGACTGGGGCAGCTCTAGTAGGGCAGAAATTTTACGAACTGATTTGTTGGAAAGGTGGCATCCTATGACGGTACCACATTGAAAGTCACAGAGCTCTTCAGTAAGGCCATTCTACTGCCAATGTTTGTCTATGGAGATTGCATGGCTGTGTACTCAATTTTATACATCTGTCAGCAATGGGTATGGCTGAAATAGCCGAATCCACTAATTTGAAGGAACTAATACTTTTGTATATACATTCGGAAAGTATTCAGACCCATTCACTTTTTTCACATTTTGTTACGTTACAGCCTTATTCTAAAATTGATTAAAAAGTGTTTACCTCATCAATCTACCCCATAATGACAAAAACTGTTTTTATAGATTTTTGATGATTTGTAAAAAATAAAAAAACGGAAATATAACAAGTATTCAGACCCTCTAATCAGTACTTTGTTGAAGCACTTTCGACAGTGATTACAGCCTCGAGTCTTCTTGAGTATGACGCTACAAGCTTGGCACAACTGTATTTGGGGAGTTTTTCCCATTCTTCTCTGCAGATCCTCTCAAGCTCTGTCAGGTTGGGCAGGGAATGTTGCTGCACAGCAATTTTCAGGTCTCTCCAGAAATGTTCGATCAGGTTCAAGTCCGGGCTATGGCTTGGCCAGTCAAGGACATTCAAAGACTTGTCCCAAAGCCAGTCCTGAATTGTCTTGGCTGTGTGCTTAGGGTTGTTGTCCTGTTGCAAGGTGAACCTTCGCCCCAGTCTGAGGTCCTGAGCAGGTTTTCATCAAGGATCTCTCTGTATTATACTCCGTTCATCTTTGCCTCAATCCTGACTAGTCTCCCAGTCCCTGCCACTGAAAAACATCTCCACAGCATGATGCTGCCACCACCATGCTTCACTGTAGGGATGGTGCCAGGTTTCCTCCAGATGTGACACTTGGCATTCAGGCCAAAGAGTTCAATCTTGGTTTCATCAGACCAGAGAATCTTGTTTCTCATGGCCTGAGAGTCTTTAGGTGCCTTTTGGCAAACTCCAAGCGGGCTGTCATGTGCCTTTTACTGAGGAGTGTCTCCCGTCTGGCCACTCTACCATAAAGGCCTGATTTGTGGAGTGCTGCAGAGATGGTTGTCCTTCTGGAAAGTTCTCCCATCTCCACAGAAGAACTCTGGAGCTCTGTCAGAGTTGCCATCGGGCCCGTCTCCCCCGATTGCTCAGTTTGACCGGGCGGCCAGCTCTAGGAAGAGTCTTGGTAGTTCCAAACTTCTTCCATTTAAGAATGATGGAGGCCACTGTGTTCTTGGGGACGTTCAATACTGCAGAATTGTTTTGTGCTTTGACACAATCCTGTCTCGGAGCTCTACGGAAAATTCCTTCGACCTCATGGCTTGGTTTTTGCTCTGACATGCACTGTCAACTGTGGGACCTTATATAGACAAGTGTGTGCCTTTCCAAATCATGTCCAATCAATTGAATTTACCACAGGTGGTAAATCAAGTTGTGGAAACTTCAAGGATGATCAATGGAAACAGGATGCATCTGAGCTCAATTTCGAGTCTCATAGCAAAGGGTCTGAATACTTATGTAAATAAGGTACTTCTGTTTTTAATACATTTGCAAAAAATGCAAAAACGTTTTGCTTTGTCATAATGGGTTATTGTGTGTAGATTTGAGAGACAAATATTTAATCCATTTTAGAATAAGGCTGTAATGTAAAAAAAAAAATGGCGGTCAAGCGGTCTGAATACTTCCCGAATACTTCCTGTATGTTAGCTCATGGATGTGAGAGGAGTAGATACATTCTAGCAGTTTCTAAAGAATTTAGCTAGTCTCGTTCTTTCTACATAAGTGTTCTCTTGAGGTCATATTCCTTGAGTTTCAGCCCAGCCTGCCTAGGCTACAGTGCATTCGGAAAAGTATTCAGACCACTTGACATTTGATTAAATTGTTGTTTTCTCTCTCCCATCAATCTACACACTACCCCATAATGACAAAGCAAAAACAGGTTTTTAGAATTTGCTGAAATCTTCAAAGGTAGCCACCCTTTGTCTTGATAACTGCTTTGCACACTCTTTGCATTCTCTTAACCAGCTTCATGAGGTAGTCACCTGGAATGCATTTCAATTAACAGGTGTGCCTTGTTAATTTGTGGAATTTCTTTCCTTAATGCGTTTGAGCCAAACAGTTGTGTTGTGACAAGGTAGGGGTGGTATACAGAAGATAGCCCTATTTGGTAAAAGACCAAGTCCATATTATGGCAAGAACAGCTCAAATAAGCATCAGAGAAATTACAGTACATTACTTTAAGACATGAAGGTCAGTCAATACGGAAAATTTCAGTCGCAAAAACCATTAAGCACTATGATGAAACTGGTTCTCATGAGGACCGCCACAGGAAAGGAAGACTCAAATGTACCTCTGCTGCAGAGGATAAGTGAGTTACCAGCCTGTAAATAAGGTATCTGTTTTTTGTTTTTTTTAATACATTTGCAAACATTTCGAAAAACCTGTTTTTGATTTGTCATTATGGGGTATTGTGTATAGATTGCTGAGGGGGGGGGGATGTATTTAATCCATTTTAGAATAAGGCTGTAACGTAACAAAATGAGGAAAAAGTCAAGAGGTCTGAATACTTTCTGAATGCACTGTAGCTGGTCTTGGCTGAGTCATTCCATCTCACCTATCAGACAGCGATGGACTTTGGTTTCTAGAGCACAACCGAGAGTACACAAATGAATGACAAAAACCAACCAACTACACACACACAGCTCTCAAATGCACGCACAAAAGCATCGTCACACACAGTTGCCAACACACAGCAGGACAGACACACAGACACACAGCTCCCAAATGAGCGAACCATCTGAAGCCAAAACAGATCTCACCAAAACCCAATTAAACAAGTTTGTTAGCTGTTGCCTAGCTAGTAAACAGTCACACACACACATACGTGATGTAGACACACACACACAGTCTGCTCCTAACATTCCACAAGTCCACACATGCATCCTATCAAGTAGTGTTTTACAGCTCAATTCTGATAATAATTGTGAGGTATACCGTCATGTAACCATTACATACAGTAACACCACGGTGTGATGCATTTCAAAAGTGTTAGGAGTGTTAACATACACGGGCCTCTTCTCGACCTCCTGATGAGGGACGTCTGCACACAGAGGGGTCATGCAGGTATACGGAGAGAGAGAGGGAGAAAGAGAGACAGAGAGACAGATGGAGAGAGAACAAAAAAATCGGGCTGTGGTTGAAATGAGAGAGAGAGAAACACTGAACTGCGGTGGAATTGAGAGAGGGCATAGGTGATGACGGTGATAAACATGAAGAACAGATGCTCACCCATGACACGACCCGGCCGTTGAAACAGGGAAGTTTGGCATTGTCGTCTGAGATCTCCTCCTTCACCACCCTGAGGGGAGAAAGGAGGGAGTCAAAATCCACCTGTTTACACACATCACAACATTAAAGGCAACCTCAATAACGTGGGTGTATATATATATATATACACACTCAGTGGCCAGTTTATTAAGTACACAACCCCGTTCACGAAAATGGTTCACTCCTACAGAGAGTGAGTCACGTGGCCGTGGCTTGCTATATAAAGCAGGCAGACAGGCGTTGAGGAATTCAGTTACAGTTCAATTGAACGTTACAAACGGGCAAAACGAGTCACCTAAGCAACTTTGAGTGTGGCACGATCGTCGGTGCCAGGCGCGCCGGAACCAATATCTCAGAAATTCGCCGGCCTCCTGGGTTTTTTATGCACGACTGTGTCTAGGGTTTACCGAGAAAGCTGCGGCAGACAAAAAGCATTCAGTCAGTGACAGTGTATGGGCAACAACAGCTCGTTGATGTCAGAGGTCGAAGGAGAATGGCAAGAATGGTGCAAGCTGACAGGAAGGCCACAGACAGACATATAACGGCGCAGTACAACAGTGGTGTGCAGAGCAGCATGTCGATCCTTGTCACGGATGGGCTATTGCAGCAGCCGACCACACCGGGTTCCAACCCTATCAGCTAAAAACAAGAAGAAACGGCTCCAGTGGGCACGCGATCACCAACACTGGACAATTGAGGAGGGGAAAACATTGCCTGGTACATGACAGCGAGTTCAGTTTTCTTGAGTGGCCTACGCAGTCCCCAGACCTCAACCCAATAGAGCATCTTTGGGATGAAATGGAACGGGCTGTGGAATGTTTCCGACACCTTGAAGAATGCCCCGAAGAATTCAGACTGTTCTGGAGTCAAAGGGGGGTTCGACCCAATACTAGATGGGTTTACTTAATAAACTGTCCGGTGTGTGTATACAGTCGGCTCTGAAATTATTGACACATTTTATAAAGATGAGCAAAAAGGAATGTAATAAAATGAACTATTCAAATACTGAGCTATATTGGTAAATTCTATTATTTTATACTAATACAATTGCTCAGAGAAAGAGACTTTGTTTAACAAGCAATACAAATATTTTTCCTATCAAAAAGGAAGGAGTCAAAATGACACCTGTTTTCAACACCTCACCTTGCGAGGATAATGGCACTGAGACTTTCTCAGTGCCATTATCCTCGCAAGGTGTCATATTGAAAGGTATTGAAAACAGAACGTCCGGTTCCGGTGGCATGCAACATAACTATGAGTTAACTGACATATTTTCAAATAATTGTCAACATATAACACCATATTAAGGTGTGGGACGTTCGCTGTATTACAAGGAGCAACACTGTAGCTATTTGACTCCAGCAGGGAGCATAATCTGTCCATTCACAGTTCACCTGTGGGAACATGTCGGCTCTCAACACCCGACAAAAGAAAGAGTTGGCCACTACTATCAGGAAATTACCTCTGCCCTCGACTTGCAATTATATCCGGTAAATGAATATCTTGCACTGCTTACTTCTAAAGTGGATAACGACTCAACTAAAGCGGAAAGTTTGGAGACAGCGGCCAATGTGACAGAGAGGGACTCCATGATCTGCAAAACAACACAAACTAACCCTTTACAGCCGGAGCGAAATGATCCATTTCTTGCTGGATCATGATTATGCGTGCATTAATGAGCTCTGCGTGGATAATTTGTTGGTGTAAAACCATATATGAAAACATGATACATCATTTGAAAGCTGAGAAAAAGCCCTTTCAAATGATATGACATCCCCATCAATACAATTGTAATCAGTCAAGAAATAAATGAAAATATGTATCTTACATGAAAATCAATCCTTTTTTCCCCAAACAACTGCCATTTACACAACTTTCTAATGAAGGTAGAGAAAACCTTATTGAGTCTTCCTTGTTTTGTAATGATTGAACATCTGCAATCAGAATAGAAATACCTTTTACTGTGAACACGTTACAGCTGTTTTAGTGACCGACCGCATTTTCTATGTCATGTTCCTTGATCAGACACTTTATCTGGATAGTATATTAAACAAAAATCTGCACCAAAATGAATTGCAAATAGCACTTAGTCTTACATTTGACAAAGAAAGACAAACAAGTACTATAATATTAATAAAATATGAACTTTATTGAAAGAATAAGGTTAGGGGAATACATTGTCTCATTCAAACCTGTAAAAAAAAAAGGTACAAGTTATCTCCATCATAGCCATAACGTTACAGTATATACAACATTCATCTCAGGGATATTGTAATCAAAATTGATCTGGCCGAGGAGCGACGCTGGGCAGCATCTTAGACCTGGAGGATGGGGGAGGGGGACAGGCATCAGTTGGCATGGCATCAAACATAATGTATTTCTCTAACTTCCCTAAACCAGTGTGAGCACAGTGGTCAATCTATTTCATTCAACATCAACATGGAGTATAATCTTTAATATTTGCATCGTGTGTTTGGACATACTGAGCCATCTGCTCGTGGGATGCCTTCCTCAGTTTCTCAGTCTGCTTGACAGTCAGACCTCTGACACGACCCAGCTCCTGTGGTAGAGAGAGATTTATTCCTAAGGCAACACAGAGGAAATTCTTGCATGATATTGATGAGTACCTTCGGGGGCTGCCCTACACTCCTCTGTTAGCTCGGTGTAGGCCAATGCCAGGTTCAGCCTGCACAGGAGGAACAATAGTTGATCATCTTTCAATGCTAGGGATACGTTCCAAATGGTACCCTATTTCTTAGATGGGGCATCAGTGTAGATATCTCTAATAGTAACCTGATTCATACTACCTGGAGTGCCTCAACCTAAAAAAATTGGTCCTCTGCTATGCATAACCGCTTGCCCTCGCATTCAGGTGTTACTCAAACAAACCACATCCTATTCTCCTTTCTATCTATCCTGTAACAACGCCAACAATTTCTAGAGTAGTCCTCCAGTACATTGAAGTTTCACTCTTTCTGTTCTGACTATCAGCCAAATGTTAGTCTGGTGCCATATAGCCAACTATCAGATGGTGCCATTTAGCCAACTCCTATGTAGAGCCAACTTCGATGGTAACATGGCATGACAACATTCATACAATAGGATAAACAGATCTTGGTCAAGGCTAGCCAAATGTTGATTCTCTGCCAGTCAATGTTCAACTTTCTGTCCTGTCCTGTGTGTGTGTTCTGTTACCCTGGCTTATTGTATTGTGCTCACTTGGGCAGGGAGGGTGTGATTGTCCCTCAGCCCTTTCATCAGCATGTTGTCCAGTCTCTGCCTGTCCTTGTCACCGTGGGGACAGCTTCTACAGTGTCCTCCTCACAAAGGTCTGAGAGCTGACAGTCCACCACACTGTCCTACAGAAAGAGAGAGAATTTAAAAATCATAGACCTGAGATCGATCGATCGATCGATAGATATAGAGAGATATAGAGAGATAGATATAGAGAGATAAGTACCAGTCAAAAGTTTGGACACACCTACTCATTCAAGGGTTTTTCTATTTTATACAATATAGAATAATAGTGAAGACATCAAACTATGAAATAACACATATGGAATCATGTAGTAAGCAAAAAAGTGTTGAACAAATCAAAATATATTTTAGATTCTTCAAAGTAGGCACCCTTCGCCTTGATGACAGTTTTGCACACTCTTGGAATTCTCTCAACCAGCTTCACCTGGAATGCTTTTCCAACAGTCTTGAAGGAGTTCCCACATATACTGAGCACTTGTTGGCTGCTTTTCCTTCACTCTGCAGTCCAATTCATCCCAAACCATCTCAATTGGGTTGAGGTCGGATGACTGCGGAGGCCAGGTCATCTGATGGAGCACTCCATGACTCTCCTTCTTGTAAAATAGCCCTTATTTACATTTACATTTAAGTCATTTAGCAGACGCTCTTATCCAGAGCGACTTACAAATTGGTGCATTCACCTTATGATATCCAGTGGAACAACCACTTTACAATAGTGCATCTAACTCTTTAAGGGGGGGGGGGGGGGTTAGAAGGATACGCCTGGAGGTGTGTTGGGTCATTGTCCCGTTGAAAAACTAAATTATAGTCCCACTACGCGCCAAACCAGATGGGATGGCGTATCGCTGCAGAATGCTGTGGTAGCCATGCTGGTTAAGCGTGCCTTGAACTCTAAATAAATCACAGACAGTGTCACCAGCAAAGCACACCCACACCTCCTCCTCCATGCTTCACGGTGGGAACCACACATACGGAGACCATCCATTCACCTACTCTGCGTCTCACAAAAACACGGCGGTTGTAACCAAAAATCTCAATGTCCATTGCTCCTGTTTCTTGGCCCAAGCAAGTCTCTTCTTCTTATTGGTGTCCTTTAGTAGTGATTTCTTTGCAGCAATTCGACCATAAAGGCCTGATTCACTCAGTCTCCTCTGAACAGTTGATGTTGAGATGTGTCTGTTACTTGAACTCTGTGAAGCATTTATTTGGGCTGCAATTTCTGAGGCTGGTAACTCTAATGAACTTATCCTCTGCAGCAGAGGTAACTCTGGGTCTTCCATTCCTGTGGCGGTCTTCATGACAGCCAGTTTCATCATAGCGCTTGATGGTTTTTGCGACTGCACTTGAAAAAACATTCAAAGAACTTGAAATGTTAAACATTGATTGACCTTCATGTCGTAAGGTAATGATGGACTGCTGTTTCTCTTTGCTTATTTGAGCTGATCTTGCTATAATATGGACTTGGTATTTTACCAAATAGGGCTATCTTCTGCATACCTTGTCACAACACAACTGATATGCTCAAACGCATTAAGGAAAGAAATTCCAAAAATGTACTTTTAACAAGGCACACCTGTTGTTTGAAAAGCATTCCAGGTGACTACCTCATGAAGCTGGTTGAGAGAATGCAAAGAGTGTGCAAAGCTGTCATCAAGGCAAGGTGTACACACACACACACACACACACACACACACACACACACACACACACACACACACACACACACACACACACACACACACACACACAGGAAGTATTCAGACCCCTTCCCTTTTTCCACGTAACAGACTTATTCTAAAATGGATTACATTAAAAAAAATCCTCATCAATCTACACACAGTGCTCCATAATGACAAAGCAGAAACATGTTTTTAGATTTAGACCCTTTGCTATGAGCCTCTCAATTGAGCTCATGTGCATCCTGTTTCCATTGATCATCCTTGAGATGTTTCTATAACTTGATTTGAGTTCACCTGTGGGAAAATCCATTGATTGGACATGATTTGGAAAGGCACACACCTATCTACAGTTGAAGTCAGAAGTTTACATACACTTAGGTTGGAGTCATTAAAACTCGTTTTTCAACCACTCCACAAATTCCTTGTTAACAAACTATAGTTTTGGCAAGTTGGTTAGGACATCTACTTTGTGCAAGACACAAGTAATTTTTCCAACAATTGTTTACAGACAGATTATTTCACTTATAATTCACTGGATCACAATTCCAGTGGGTCAAAAGTTTACATACACCAAGTTGACTGTGCCTTTAAACAGCTTGGGAAATTCCAGAAAATTATGTCATGGCTTTAGAAGCTTCTGATAGGTTAATTGACATAATTTGAGTCAATTGGAGGTGTACCTGTGGATGTATTTCAAGGCCTACCTGCAAACTCAGTGCCTCTTTGCTTGACATCATGGGAAAATCAAAAGAAATCAGCCAAGACCTCAGAAAAATTGTAGACCTCCACAAGTCTGGTTCATTCTTGGGAGCAATTTCCAAACACCTGAAGGTACCACGTTCATCTGTACAAACAATAGTACGCAAGTATAAACACCATGGGACCACGCAGCCGTCATACCACTCAGGAAGGAGACGGATTCTGTCTCTTAGAGATGAATATACTTTGGTGCGAAATGTGAAAATCAATCCCAGAACAACAGCAAAGGACCTTGTGAAGATGCTGGAGGAAACAGGTACAAACGTATCTATAACCACAGTAAAACGAGTCCTATATCGACATAACCTGAAAGGCCGCTCAGCAAGGAAGAAGCCACTGCTCCAAAACCGCCATAAAAAAGCCAGACCAGGTTCGCAACAGCACATTGCACAAAGATCATACTTTTAGTAGAAATGTCCTCTGGTCTGATGAAACAAATATAGAACTGTTTGGCCATAATGACCATCGTTATGTTTGGAGAAAAAAGGGGGAGGCCTGCAAGCCGAAGAACACCATCCCAACCGTGAAGCATCATGTTGTGGGGGTGCTTTGCTGCAGGAGGGACTGGTGCACTACACAAAATAGATGGCATCGGGTGGTAGGGAAATGATGTGGATATATTGAAGCAACATCTCAAGACATCAGTCAGGAAGTAAAATCTTGGTCGCAAATGGGTCTTCCAAATGGACAATGACGCCAAGCATACTTCCAAAGTTGTGGCAAAATCGCTTAAGGACAACAAAATCAAGGTATTGGAGTGGCCATCACAAAGCCCTGACCTCAATCCTATAGAAAATGTATGGGCAGAACTGAAAAAGCGTGTGCGAGCAAGGAGGCCTACAAACCTGACTCAGTTACACCAGCTCTGTCAGGAGGAATGGGCCAAAATTCACCCAACTTATTGTGGGAAGCTTGTGGAAGGCTACCCGAAATGTTTGACCCAAGTTAAACAATTTAAAGGCAATGCTACCAAATACTAATTGAGTGTATGTAAACTTCTGACCCACTGGGAATATGGTGAAAGAAATAAAAGCTGAAATAAATCATTCTCTCTAGTATTATTCTGACATTTCACATTCTCTAAATAAAGTGGTGATACTAACCTAAAACAGGGAATTTGTACTTTTATTAAATGTCAGGAATTGTAAAAAAAAAAAAAAAAAAAAAAAAAAAACGAAGTTTAAATGTATTTGGCTAATGTTTATGTAAACTTCCGACTTCAACTGTATATGATGTCCTACAGTTGAAAGTGCATGTCAGAGCAAAAACCAAGCCATGAGGTCTAAGGAATTGTCCGTAGAGCTCCGAGACAGGAATGTGTCAAGGCACAGATCTGGGGAAAGGTAGAAAAAATTCTGCAGCATCGAAGTTCCCCAAGAACACAGTGGCCTCCATCATTCTTAAATAGAAGACGTTTGGAGCTACCAAGAGTCTTCCTAGAGCTAGCCGCCCGGTCAAACTGAGCAATCACGGAAGGGCCTTGCTCAGGGAGGTGACCAAGAACCCGATGGTCTCTCTGACAGAGCTCCAGAGATCCTCTGTAGAGATGAGAGAACCTTCCAGAAGGACAACCATCTCTGCAGCACTCCACCAACCAGGCCTTTATGGTAGAGTGGCCAGACGGAAGCCACTCAGGCCAAAGAGTTATTTAATCCATTTTAGAATAAGGCTGTAACGTACGTTTTTTTAGAAAAAGTTAAGGGGTCTGAATACTTTCCGAATGCACTCAATGTTAAAAAGTGTGTGAGTATCCCGAACCTTTCCAACAGACAAAGAGCTATGAATGGATCAGAGGTTCACAAATCAAGGCCTTGATTGGCTCGGCAACAGTAACAAGAGGTGATGTGTAATGAATTTTTCTTTGGACACATGTTCTGTGTATGTTTGGTGGGACGTTGATGGAAAATTCTGCTAACCCACAGAAAACTGAAGACAATGTTTTTTCAACATTCCAATGAAAAAGGCACAATGTGTGAAATAATGAATTGAAATTATATGAGCGGAATATTAATTGATATGAATTGAAATATTGTATCTGAACCTCCCCCCGAAAAAAGAAAAAAAAAAGTACAGATGCCCTCGCAAGGTGAGGTAAATGAAATATATATTTTTTTACATACATTTATATACATACATTATTTTTTATTTATTATTTCACCTTTATTTAACCAGGTAAGCTAGTTGAGAACAAGTTCTCATTTACAACTGTGACCTGGCCAAGATAAAGCAAAGCAGTGCGACATTGACTGTACGCTTGTTTATTCCATAACACAATAGAAAAAAAAGTAAGTCTATATGCAGTGTGTGCAAATGGCGTGAGGAGGTAAGGCAATAATTAGGCCATAGTAGCAAGTAATTACAATTCAAGTAATTACAATTCAAAAAGATATTGAAACAATTTAGACAGAGCTGGTCATGGGTGCACCTCAGCCACGCTCAAGGTCCTAAACGATATCATAACCGCCATCGATAAGAGACATTACTGTGCAGCCGTATTCATCGACCTGGCCAAGGCTTTGACTGTCAATCACCACATTCTTATCGGCAGACTCAATAGACTTGGTTTCTCAAATGACTGCCTCGCCTGGTTCACCAACTACTCTCAGACAGAGTTCAGTGTGTTAAATCGGAGGGCCTGTTGTCCGGACCTCTGGCAGTCTCTATGGGGGTGCCACAGGGTTCAATTCTCGGGCCGACTCTCTTCTCTGTATACATCAATGATGTCACTCTTGCTGCTGGTGATTCTCTGATCCACCTCTACGCAGACGACACCATTCTGTATACTTCTGGCCCTTCTTTGGACACTGTGTTAACTAACCTCCAGACGAGCTTCAATGCCATACAACTCTCCTTCCGTGGCCTCCAACTGCTCTGAAATGCAAGTAAAACAAAACTCTTCAACCGATCGCTGGCCGCACCTGCCCCCCCGTCCAGCATCACTACTCTGGACGGTTCTGATTTAGAATATGTGGACAACTACAAATACCAAGGTGTCTGGCTAGACTGTAAACTCTCCTTCCAGACTCCCATTAAGCATCTCCAATCCAAAATGAAATCTAGAAATCGGCTTCCTATTTCGCAACAAAGCATCCTTCACTCATGCTGCCAAGCATACCCTCGTAAAACTGACTATCCTACCGATCCTCGATTTCGGCGATGTCATTTATAAAATAGCCTCCAACACTCTACTCAGCAAAATTGGATGCAGTCTATCACAGTCCCATCCGTTTCGTCACCAAAGCCCCATATACTACCCACCACTGCGACCTGTACTCTCTCATTGGCTGGCCCTCGCTTAATACTCGTCGTCAAACCCACTGGCTCCAGGTCATCTATAAGTCTTCGCTAGGTAAAGCCCAGACTTATCTCAGCTCACTGGTCACCATAGCAGCACCCACCCGTAGCACGTGCTCCAGCAGGTATATCTCACTGGTCACCCCCAAAGCCAATTCCTCCTTTGACTGGAACGAACTGCAAAAATCACTGAAGCTGGAGACTCATATCTCCCTCACTAGCTTTAAGCACCAGCTGTCGGAGCAGCTCACAGATCAATGTACATAGCCCATTTATTGATCTTGCTCCTTTGCACCCTAGTATCTCTACTTGCACATTCATCTTCTGCACATCTATCACTCCAGTGTTTAATTTGTATATTGTAATGACTTTGCCACCATGGCCTATTTATTGCCTTACCTCCCTTATCTTACCTCATTTTCACACATTGACTGTATGTTTGCTTATTCCATGTGTAACTCTGTGTTGTTGTATGTGTCGTACTGCTGTGTGCTGGCACATACACAATCCATGTCTGAATTATTTCAAGTCTTAAAAATCCTTCTTTAACCTGCCTCCTCCCCTTCATCTACACTGCCTGAAGTGGATTTAAGTGACATCAATAAGGGATCATCACTTTCACCTGGTCAGTCTGTCGTGTTTTGTATCCTCAGTGAATATTTCCACACTATGAGGTTGGAATAGTAGTGTGAAAACGATAAGGCCCTTTTAGTGTAAGAGCTTTTTTGAAAAGACTGACATTTCAGCCTGTTTTGATGGGATGGAGTTTTGGCCTGCCCTGGTGACATCACCAGACGTTAAAGGAGTTAATAGACCAATCTCCAAATCTCTCTGCCAATAACAGCTAGTTTTCCCCTCCCAACTGGCATCACATCCAGACAGTCCTAGCAAAATTCTTGCTCGAGAAATTGCTCTTTGCTAAGAAGCTATTTTTGAGCATTTTAATTGAAAAACAAATATTTCACAGTAAGATATTGAGAAAAAAACATCTGCATTGGACCTTTAATACCAACAATTGTGTCTGTATAATAATAAAATAACAAAGACATATAGTAAAGAGAAATTGAGTTGACGTGGTTGTGTGGGGCAAATAAATACATGAAATGACAACGGCCAGGTGGCAACAATACACTACAGGCTCTACAATATCACACATTTTTCTCAGTGTGTCTCTCTCAAACATTAACACAAACCTATAAAAAGTTGCTCACGCCACTAGCCCCTCCCCAGCTGCTCCGTGAAAAAGTGCTGACCCCGAGTGAACCCTGTTGCCATAGAAACCACCAAGAGGAAGGGGAAAGACAGACAGACTGCTGTTTAGAGCGTTGTTAGAGGTGAAGAGCATCACATATATGGAAAATAAAAAATAAGCATAGAAAGAAATATGGCTGGTTTAATACATCACTTAAAATGTCTTCCTTTACACAAACATTTACCCATGCGTACAAACACGAGTAGACAATCATGAGCAGTGAGTAGACATTTACCTTATGTATTTACCTGACCTAGTTTTGTCCTGCTCCTGAGCCACGTTTGAATGTGTGCAAAGATACTGGACAGATTTTTAATTTGATGACTCTGTTGTGTCGCATCGAATTTTCCTGCGCAGCATGAAATGCTAACTTCTACTGTATTCAAGGTTTAAAAAGGATTCTGTAGTTTATCATTTCCACTTAAAAATGTCAGACTTGATTTTCCCTAACGAAAAATGTATTAGCCCCAACACAAATGTCCATTCATTATTATCCACCTAAAAATTCAAATCAAATTCACATTTCTTGTTGCTGCAGGATTACTTTCCTGCTGCGAGAACCTGTTCAAATGAAGATAGCACGTCTGTATTTTCTGTTCATGAGTAAGAGAAGTCACACACACACAAAGACACACAAGTAATCTGACAGGGACTCTCCTCTATCATACACACACACCTGGCGATGCATTCAGACACAAAGATGCTTTGAATAATGACTTTACCATTTGTCCTGGCGGACGAAGAGCCATAGAGAAGAGAAGGAGTCTCCTGTTCCCTGTCGCTGAACACAGAGTCCTAAATGGCACCCTATTCCCTACATAGTTCACTACTTTTGAGGGCTCTGGTCAAACGTAGTGCACTATGAAAGGAATAGGGTGCCATTTAGGATGCATGGTGTGGCAGTCCCGAGCACTGGTGGCCGAGCCCTGCGGCTGATTTTATTAAGCACATGAAAAACAATAATAATCTCTCTCACTCTCTCTTTCTGCATCTCTATCCATCCCTCCCTCTAATTCTCTTAGTCTTTTAATGCCTTTTTCTCCCCCTCTCCACCTTTCTCTCCCTCGACCCGACGCTCAATCTCTCACACACACAGTTCTGCTCGTCATCCCTTTCTCTTTATCTCTCCCTCACCTCATGCAAAGCCATGATTCAAACACGACATTGGCATAGTCACCTCTGTAATAGGTAGAAAACAGTGCAACTGAATGAGGCCACGCAATGACATGAAATGTTGCGTTTTAATTAACTCCAAAGTGCCTCAGCAGGGTTTTCGATATACAAATGGATACACACACAGACTGCTACCTAAGTCACGCAGGACAGGCAAATTAAATGCTTGAGAACTGATTATCCCCTATCCATAATCTTTTTACTCACCACTCTGAGATCCCCGGGCCTGAGCAAACTGTGATCTCATTCTCCCTCCCTCAGTTTCTCCCCCTCTATATCTCTCGTCTATGTTCTCCTCTCTTTCCCTCCATCTCATGCTACCTTTTTTGACACTCACTCGCTCCCTTTCTCCTATTTCCAGAATAAGAACAGAACAGTAAACTGTGCATGTGAGTGTGTGCTCATAAATCGGTGTGTGTGTTAATATGTGTGTCCATGGGATTACATGTGACTCCAAGTTAATAGCAGCAGCGGTGAGGGATATTAACTCTCCATAGTGTGGTGGTGATTGACATTGACTCAGCCTCTGAACCCACCGCAAAGCTGGGAGGTTTAGGGCCTCCATGTAGTTGTAAAATAGGTCAGGAGCACTAATCCAGCAGCAGCACAGGATTTATCATTGTTCTAGCACTGAGTGAGCACTAATCCAGCAGCAGCACAGGATTTACCATTGTTCTAGCACTGAGTGAGCACTAATCCAGCAGCAGCACAGGATTTACCATTGTTCTAGCACTGAGTGAGCACTAATCCAGCAGCAGCACAGGTTTTACCATTGTTCTAGCACTGAGTGAGCACTAATCCAGCAGCAGCACAGGATTTACCATTGTTCTAGCACTGAGTGAGCACTAATCCAGCAGCAGTACAGGATTTACCATTGATCTAGCACTGAGTGAGCACTAATCCAGCAGCAGCACAGGTTTTACCATTGTTCTAGCACTGAGTGAGCACTAATCCAGCAGCAGCACAGGATTTACCATTGATCTAGCACTGAGTGAGCACTAATCCAGCAGCAGCACAGGTTTTACCATTGTTCTAGCACTGAGTGAGCACTAATCCAGCAGCAGCACAGGATTTACCATTGATCTAGCACTGAGTGAGCACTAATCCAGCAGCAGCACAGGATTTATCATTGTTCTAGCACTGAGTGAGCACTAATCCAGCAGCAGTACAGGATTTACCATTGTTCTAGCACTGAGTGAGCACTAATCCAGCAGCAGTACAGGATTTACCATTGTTCTAGCACTGAGTGAGCACTAATCCAGCAGCAGTACAGGATTTACCATTGTTCTAGCACTGAGTGAGCACTAATCCAGCAGCAGCACAGAATTTACCATTGTTCTAGCACTGAGTGAGCACTAATCCAGCAGTAGTACAGGCCATAAAAAACGGATTATATTACATAGATGGGATGTCTGTTTTGATTGTCTTGTTCCGTCCCATGTATATCGTTTTTCTTCGTACATATATATATATTTTTTTAACTCAATTTCCATCTACGGACTGATCATACTCTCCTGCAACCCGCCTCACCCAATGTGGTATGGATCTGTTATTTTCTATACTTTAGAACCGGAACCCCCATCAGAAGATAGCCAGCTAACTAGCTACTAGCTTGTAGTCAGTAAGCCACTGCTAGCGGTCTTCACCGTTAACTAGGACATCTGCCAGCCTCAGGCCGGTCAATTCCTGCCAGTCTGCACAGCGCGATATCAACCCAGAGCATATCGGACTGCTTTTCTCTACCACATCTCCGGATTCCTAAGCTCAGAACCTTTACTCTGGATTATCGAAGCTAGCTAGCTGCTATCCGAGTGGCTACTCCTGGCTAACGTCTCTGTGCCGAAGCAAGCACCAGTTAGCCTGGAAATAGCCTCGAGCTAGGCGAAGAGATCCATCAGACAATTCCTGGGCTTCAATACCTCTTTTGCCAATTGGCCTGGACCATTTGCTGCCAACACGGAGCCCCGCCGATCCATTTAGACTGGTCTGCCGATGAAACCGTCCGAGGGGGTTTCAACAGGCTCTCCCGTTGCGACGTCCCCCTGAGACCCATCTGCTAGCCTGCTAGCTGTCTGAATCGCCGTGCCTCCAGCTCGCCTAGCTACTCACTGGACCCTATGATCACTCAGCTACACATGCCTCTCCCTAATGTCAATATGCCTTGGCCATTGCTGTTTTGGTTAGTGATTTTTGTCTTATTCCACTGTAGAGCCTCCAGCCCTGCTCAATATGCCTTAGCTAGCCCTTTTGTTCCTCCCCCCCACACATGCAGTGACCTCACCTGGCTTAAATGGTCTGCTCCTTTTACTCTCTGTTCCGGACGCACTAGACGACCAGTTCTTATAGCCTTTAGTCGTACTCTTATCCAACTCCTCCTCTGTTCCTCTGGTGATGTAGAGGTTAACCCCTGCAGCCCCCAGCATCAATCCTATTCCCGAGGCGCTCTCATTTGTTGACTTCTGTAACCGTAAAAGCCTTGGTTTCACGCATGTTAACATTAGAAGCCAACCCGGATGTCCTAGCCGTGTCTGAATCCAGCACTGAGTGAGCAGAGAAAATCCTGAAATTTCCATCCCTAACTATAACATTTTCGACAAGATAGAACTGCCAAAGGGGGCGGAGTTAGCCTGCAGAGTTCTGTCATACTATCCATTTCTGTGCCCAAACAATTTGAGCTTATACTTTTAAAAATCCACCTTTCCAGAAACAAGTATCTCACCGTTACCGCTTGTTATAGACCCCCTTCAGTCCCCAGCTGTGCCCTGGACACCATATGTGAATTGATCGCCTCCCAACTTTCTTCAGAGTTCGTACTGTTAAGTGACCTAAACTGGGACATGCTTAACACCCCGGCCTTCCTACAATCTAAGATAGATGCCCTCAATCTCATACAAATTATCAAGGAACCTACAAGGTACAACACTAAATCCGTAACCATGGGCACCCTCTTAGATATCATCCTGACCAACTTGCCCTCTAAATACACCTCTGCTAAATTCAACCAGGATCTCAGCAATCACTGCCTCATTGCCCGCGTGCGTATTGGGTCCGCGGTCAAATGACCACCCCTCATCACTGTCAAACGCTCCCTAAAACACTTCAGCGAGCAGGCCTTTCTAATCGACCAGGCCTGAGTATCCTGGAAGGATATTGACCTCATCCCATCAGTAGAGGATGCCTGGTTATTCTTTAAAAGTGCTTTCCTCTCCATCTTAAATAAGCGTGCTCCATTCAAAAAATGTAGAACTAAGAACAGATATAGTAGTCCTTGGTTCACCCCAGACTTGACTGCCCTTGACCAGGTGTTCTGCATTAGTATCGAATAGCCCTCGCGATATGCAACTTTTCAGGGAAGTCAGAAACCAATAAACTCATTCAGTTAGGAAAGCTAAGGCTAGCTTTTACAAACAGAAATGTGCCAAAAAGTTTTGGGACACTGTAAAGTCCATGGAGAATAAGAACACCTCCTCCCAGCTGCCCACTGCACTGAGGATAGGAAAAATACTGTCACCACCGATAAATCTACAATGATTGAAAATTTCAATAAGCATTATTCCATGGCTGGCCATGCTTTCCACCTGGCTACCCCTACCCCAGCCAACATCTCAGCACCCCCTGCAGCAACTTGCCCACCCATGCTTCTCCTTCACCCAAATCCAGACAGCTGATGTCCTGAAAGAGCTGCAAAATCTGGATCCCTACAAATCAGCTGGGCTAGACAATCTGGACCCTGTCTTTCTAAAATTATCCACCAAAATTTTTGCAACCCCTATTACTAGCCTATTCAACTTATCTTTCGTATCATCTGAGATACCCAAAGATTGGAAAGCTGCCACGGTCATCCCCCTCTTCAAAGGGGGAGACACTCTAGAGCCAAACTGTTATAGACCTACAGTATATCTGTTATACACTGAAAAGAAATATGGAATTTTATTGAAATTATTGTATAATGAGAAAGGAAGTTGGAAGCAGTTTAACCTTTTAAAGTGTTTTATAGCAATACACAAGTAATACAAAGATGGTTCTATGAGGCTTGTGTGTAAAAGCCCACGTTTTCTTTTTGCGATGCATTCAAATGCATTGAAATCCGTAAACTGTAGTTGGTGTGATTGTATATGTAACAAAACTGTTAAGGATTTTCCTAAATGTATCAGTTACGAACTTTTCAAAACATAAACGCTGTGAAAAATAAGTGAAATATATATCTGTTACAGACCTATAAGCTCCGCCTTATCGCAGCTCACTGGTCACCATAGCAACACCCACCCGTAGCACGCTCTCCAGCGGGTATATCTCACTGGTCATCCCCAAAGCCAACACTTCCTTTGGCCGCCTTTCCTTCCAGTTTTCTGCTGCCAATGACTGGAACGAATTGCAAAAAGCTCTGAAGCTGGAGTCTTATATCTCCCTCTCTAACTTTAAGCATCAACTGTCAGAGCAGCTTACCGATCACTGTACACAGCCAATCTGTAAATAGCACACCCAACTACCTCATCCCCATATTATTACTTACCCACTTGCTCTTTTGCACCCCAGTATCTCTATCTATCACTCCAGTATTAATGCTAAATTGTAATTATTTTGCCTCTATGGCCTATTTATTGCCTACCTCCCTACTCTTCTACATTTGCACACACTGTACATAGATTTTTCTATTTTTCTTTTCTATTGTGTTATTGACTGTACGTTTGTTTATGTGTAACTCTGTTTTGTTGTTTTTGTCACACTGCTTTGCTTTATATTGGCCAGGTCACAGTTGTAAATGAGAACTTGTTCTGAACTGGCCTTTGAATAAAAAAACATAAACTCTCCAAAATCTTCAATACATTTTTACCTCGACTCTGCTGGGTCACTCTGTGAATGACACATTGACTACCCATGGGTGGTGAATATGAACACTAGCATACTTCTTAAAATTGGGTCATGTATTGGCGTGCATTCTAAGTAATATGCTAGTATGGATATTGGATCGTAGTCCATGTTTCTCAGCCTAACCTCAACCTTTCTCATCTCACGCCCGTCACACACAAATTGTTCAGACATCTTCTGGTTCTGTCCACACTTCGCAACTACCCTTCTTTCAATCCCTTTGCCCCTCTTCGTTTGTCCCTGAAACCATCCATCTCCATCTCCCTCATCATCTACCCCTGTCCCCTATGCCCTATCCTCCCTGATTCCTCACCAAGTGATATGGCCAGAAAAATAACTATTGAGCAGTAATTGGGTTCTATGGCCTATATAAATAGAGCCCAGAGTTCTCTCTGGTCAGGTCACACGGACCTGTCACAACACCAAAGGACAACAAATAGAACTCAGGCAACACATCTGCATAGATCCACACTCCCAGTCACACATACCAAGACAAGAAGAGGACACATGAACTTGTGGTTTATTACATTAGCACTTTTAATACATTAGCACTTTGTGGACTCTCTCCCCAAAAATGTTTTGTTGTAACCTCAATGCAATTCTGATTGTTTGTCATTCTGAATCAAGCAGTTGTTAGCTATTACCAATGTGTACCTCTTGGCCTGTGCTGTGAGTTGGTTAAAACATAATAATAATATAGCAACTGTTTTCCAAAGACACCTACAGTAGAACATGCATCCTTGTTCCAAAGACACCTACAGTAGTACATCCATCCTTGTTCCAAAGACACCTACAGTAGTACATCCATCCTTGTTCCAAAGACACCTACAGTAGAACATGCATCCTTGTTCCAAAGACACCTACAGTAGTACATCCATCCTTGTTCCAAAGACACCTACAGTAGTACATCCATCCTTGTTCCAAAGACACCTACAGTAGTACATGCATCCTTGTTCCAAAGACACCTACAGTAGTACATCCATCCTTGTTCCAAAGACACCTACAGTAGTACATGCATCCTTGTTCCAAAGACACCTACAGTAGAACATGCATCCTTGTTCCAAAGACACCTACAGTAGTACATCCATCCTTGTTCCAAAGACACCTACAGTAGCTCATGCATACTTTTTCTGTATTGGGTGGCCCCAGCAGGAATCGAAAATACAATCCTGGCTTTGCAAGCGCCATGTTCTACCAACTGAGCCTCAAAGGACGGCATGATATGGGTTGTTTGACTGGTTCATCTATCCAGGCCTGCAGGTGCAGACTACTCCACTGATGTGGAAAAGCAGTGAAGCACTCCCTGATCAGATTGACTACGGACAAATAAGACGGATGCTGCTCTGGACACACACGGATGGAGGGAGGGAGGAGGGAAGAGCTATGAAAAAGAGGGAGGATGAAAAAGAGGGACAGGAGGGATGGAAAAGAGAGCAGGAGGGAAGGGACAGAGGTGAAAGGGGGAGGAAGGGAGGGTAATAATCTCTGAGGTTCAGAGTCTGCATCCTTTTATCTTCCCAGCCATAAACAACACAAATGGGACCGAGAGACCGATTAAAAATCCACAGAGACCAGACACAAACACAGAGACAAAGACAGCTAACCTATTCCCCCAGTACATGCGCACACATCTAATATGCAAATAGTCTCAAGTCGACAGAGAAGAGGACAGGAAAATAAAACAGGAAGAAGGGAGGAAAGTAGGTCAGCTTCCTGAGAGAGAGCGAGCACTCTGCTCCACTACACACACACACACACACACACACACACACACACACACACACACACACACACACACACACACACACACACACACACACACACACACACACACACACACACACACACACACACACTACTATAGAAACAGATGTACCCGGTTGGGGGTCTAGAGCGGTAGGGTGAGGATCTAGTGGTCCACACCAGGCTTCTGGTGTGGACCACTAGATACATTAGTGGTATCTAGATACCACTAAATACTAAATCTAGATACAACTAAATACATTTTTTGTATTTATTTAACATACCATCCTCCAATGCATCCTTCAGTCCTTCCTTAAAGTAATCACTAATCTAACACGATTGGATAGGTGGGCGCAAGGATATCACGCCATAGCTTCCACCAATCCGCTCATGCCCGTAAGATCAGTGATTACTGCAAGGAAGGGAGGAATAGCACATCAAATAATTATGCCTGCTCAGCTACAGGTCTGCAGCAGAAGCAGCACCTGCCTTTACAAAAAAAAACTTGAAATGTGCAGTTTCAAATGTGAAATGGCTGTTTTCACATGTTGAGCTTTAATTTCACGTGAAACCATACTTTCACGTGTATTAAATAGAGTTGACACCACCGTTTCTCGTGCGAGGAGAATAACATGTCGTTTTCACCTGACACGTGAATTGTAGTTTGGCATGTGAAATCACAAGTTCACATGTGAAAATCTAACTTTCGAATGTGGAATTGTAAGTTCACATGTGGGGGTGAAATAGTGTTATTCCCCTCACATGTGAAAAGGTTGTGTTAACATGTTGCAGTAGAAATGTTCCCACATGTGGAACTGCAATTCTTTAATGCCATTCTGTAAAAAGGTTACTTTTTACCTGAGTAATAATTCAAGTGCATTCTTTTTATTTCTGAGCCATCCACTTCATTATTATTGTATTCCTCCATGGTGTTACATTGATATACAGATACAGTGCATTTGGAAAGTATTCAGACCCCTTGACTTTTTCCACATTTTGTTATGTTACAGCCTTATTCTAAAATGGATTCAATTGGTTTTTTCCCCTCATCAATCTACACACAGTACCCCAGCAAATTTATAAAATAAAAAAAACGGAAATATTACATTTACATAAGTATTCAGACCCTTTACTCAGTACTTTGCTGACGCACCTTTGGCAGCGATTACAGGCTTGAGTCTTCTTGGGTATGACGCTACAAGCTTGGCACACCTGTATTTGGGGAGTTTCTCCCATTCTTCTCTGCAGATCCTCTCAAGCTCTGTCAGGCTGGATAGGGAGCTTTGCTGCACAGCTATTTTCAGGTATCTCCAGAGATGTTCGATTGGGTTCAAGTCCGGGCTCTGGCTGGGCCCCTAAAGGACATTTAGAGACTTGTCCCGAAGCCACTCCTGCGTTGTCTAGGCTGTGTGCTTTTGGTCATTGTCCTGTTTGAAGGTAAACCTTTGCCCCAGTCAGAGGTCCTGAGCACTCTGCAGCAGGTTTTCATCAAGGATCTCTCTGTACTTTGCTCCATTCATATTTCTCTCGATCCTGACTAGTCTCCCAGTCCCTGCCACTGAGAAACATCCCCACAGCATGATGCTGCCACCACCATGCTTCATCGTAGGAATAGTGCCAGGTTTCCTTCAGACGTGACGCTTTGCATTTCAGGCCAAAGAGTTCAATCTTGTTTCTCATGGTCTGAGTACTTTAGGTGCCTTTTGGCAACTCCAAGCGGGCTGTCATGTGCCTTTTACTGAGGAGTTGCTTCCGTCTAGCCACTCTACCATAAAGGCCTGATTGGGGGAGTGTTGCAGAGATGGTTGTCCTTCTGGATGGTTCTCCCATCTCCACAGAGGAACTCTAGAGCTCTGTCAGAGTGACCATTGGGTTCTTGGTCACCTCCCTGACCAAGACCCTTCTCCCCCGATTGCTCAGTTTGGCGTTTGGCCAGGTGGTCAGCTCTAGGAAGAGTCTTGGTGGTTCCAAACTTCTTCCACTTAAGAATGATGGAGGCCACTGTGTTCTTGGGTACCTTCAATGCTGCAGAAACGTTTACCCTTCCCCAGATCTGTGCCTCGACACAATCCGGTCTCGGAGCTCTAAGGACAATTCCTTCGACCTCATGGCTTGGTTTTTGCTCTGACATGCACTGTCAACTGTGAGACAATATATAGATAGGTGCGTGCCTTTCCAAATCATGTCCAATCAATTGAATTTACCACAAGAGGACTACAATCAAGTTGTAGAAACATCTGAATGATGATCAATGGAAACAGGATGCACCTGAGCTCAAATTTGAGCCTCATAGCAAAGGGTCGGAAAACGTATTTAAGAAAGGTATCTGTTTTATATTTTTAATACATTTCCAAAAAGTCTAAAAAACAGTTTTTGCTTTGTAATTATGGGGGTATTGTGTGTAGATTGATGAGGATTTTTTATTTATTTAATACATTTTAGAATAAGTCTGTAACGTAACAAAATGTGGAAAAAGTCAAGGGGTCTGAATACTTTCCGAATGCACTGTACACTGCTGGGTAGAAGGAGGATGAAACCATACCACTTGCTGACCACACTTTGTCTAGCCTGTGTGTATGTCTGTGTGTGTCTTGGTATCAACCATGAATAGGGTAATCCCAATCCCTGTCCACAATATTTCCAAGTCCAATTTACTAGATGCTACAAAGTAGCCATAAACACATATCACAAAATGTATTTTATCTTTCTCCAACACATTCAAGCTAAGCTCTCTCACACACACACACACACACACACACACACACACACACACACACACACACACACACACACACACACAGTAATGAAGGATGAATTTATGAGGGCAAGGAGATTAAACCTCATTTTCTATTGATCACAAAAGAGAAACCTTCTCCATGGTCCCTTTCCAGTCTCCATTTTCAATAAAAACTAAGGAATTGGGAATGGACAATATCAAGTTCATCCTCTTCCAAGCATTTTTTTTTTTGACTACTGTTAAATCAGTCTCTACAGAGCACGGAACAGTAAAATCCACCAGCTCAGACAGACAATACCCTCAGTAAATCAGAGTATGGGGAGAACTAGGATGTCCACTAGATAGCACAGTCAAAGACAAAATTCTTAAAACTTAATGAAAACAAAAATCAGCTTTTTAGTATTAAGGTTAGGCTTAGGCATAAGGTTAGCACTGTGGTTACGGTTAGGTTTACAATCACATGTTAAGAAGATCAATTGTAGAATAAGCAGGGTGTTTGTGTTTATGACTTTGTGGCTGTGGTAACTAGTGACAACCGAGGACTACTGTCTCGTGTGCATGATGGAGTTGCCCTGTAAACTATCGAATTTAGGAAAATTCCACAAAGTTTCGTTATTTCGTAAAACCCTTTTTACGCTCGAAATTGATCACAACGGACGGCCGCTCTTCTGAGAAAACGCAAAGCCGTGCGCTTAACTCACCATTAAAAGCTGTCGATTGACCCGTTTTTCCCTCTAGCCTCCCCAAAGCATAGTCTGTTTTTTAGGGGGTGGGAAGGGAGACCTCGGAAACCATCAACACTTCCTATGTGGCATTAACAGAAAAGCAAGCGTTTGGAACAACTCCGTCCCTCATACAAAAATCTGACTTCCAACCGCACCACTGCCCCCCCACCCAGTATCCTCAGTGATGCCAATAACCGGGGTCCTCCATTTCCAAAATGGACGCTCTTGATATATGAAATAAACTACAATCTATCCCATTTGATCAGATCGGATTACATATTTGTAGTCTATTCAAAACACTGGTGGGAAAGCGATTTACTGTATTTTAGCAATGCGTAAAGGCGCTCTAAAAAGTCCTAGGCTATCAAGTGACATTGACAGGAGAAGCGGGGCGCAGAGAATGAGTACGGGAATGTAAAATCTCTATCTACCCAACAGTATCAATAACAGGAAAGATAAATACACCACTTCTACGCCCCGTATTTATATGGAAGAGCAGCAAAGTAAGTTACTTTGCACAATGGTCTTACCCGAAATCATCGTCCATAGATTTGAAGAAAAATGTATAGTTGGGTTTATTGAGGGCATTTTTGAAGTCGGCAAGAGTAACCCTGTCGGCAGCGATGGGCAACTTGACCAGGTACGGAGTTTCCTGGTCGTCCAAATGATAGATAATTTTGGTCTCCCCCATGGCGAACCGCTGGGGAGGGTAAATCCGGTTACATCCAGCCCCGTGTCCGCTCTCTCCCTCCCTGGCGTTGGATATTCCACAGTGTCTCCTCTAGCCTGTTTCCCGGCTGTTGTCAACTCTTCGCTCCACTTCGTGAGGCGGACCCTGCACGACGCCAACTGCGGACAGATGTGTCCAAATAAAACACGTAAAAACGTGGTATTATTTTTGTTCGTTGCAGTCTCTCATCACAAAATAACGGAATTGGGTTCATTTGCCCCTGTTATGCGCCTCGGATTGCGCTCTACATCGGCGGACACCGCTTTCCCTGCTCGTTGTAACATCTGTCCGCCGATGTGGGAGAATAGCCCCTCCTATCGACATTCCAATGAAACTCCCTCTAGAGGACTGGGAATGAAATGAACAAGACATTTGATTTGAACTCTTGAAGATTTAGAAAATACGGATAGATTTGGATCATGTAGGCTATACGGAAAAACGTCTTAGCCTACAAGTAATGGCCATTTGTCTGTCTGTTGTTAGATCATATGCGATGTGTTTGGTGTCAAGGCTTAGTTTAGGTTGGCATCCCTCTCATCATTATATGCCTTCAGGTAGACCAGGGCCCTTTCCCGATAGCCACGGAACTTGCTCACGAGTGTTTTAAACACATCGTTCCAACAACAGCCGAAGATGTAACATGCGTTTCCCAAAACACCACGGAGAGAGAGCGTTTGCTAAGTGCGTCTTTGGAGCATGTGTCGATACTGAAAAGGATCGAAAGAAAGCCAGCGCTGCTCTCAGATACGTTTTCTATATTAAAATCTTTCAATATAAAAAAAATATATTTCACAATACTGACGACGGATCAGTTACTATAGAGCAGAATCACTGGGGAAGCCAAGCCCCTCCAAAAAGCCATATCACAACAACCTGTGTTGTGATAATTGCCTTGTTTGCTCTATAACCCTATGCCTTGTGACCGTGATATATACACTACATGACCAAAAGTATGTATGTGAACACCTGCTCTTCGAACATCTCGTTCCAAAATCATGGGCATTAATATGGAGTTGGTCCCCCCTTTGCTCCAAAAAAAAACAGTCTCCATCCTTCTGGGAAGGCTGTCTACTAGATGTTGGAACATTGGTGCGGGGACTTGCTTCCATTCAGCCAGAAGAGCATTAGTGAGGTCAGGCGAATACGCCTGGCTCGCAGTCGGCGTTCCAATTCATCCCAAAGGTGTTCTATGTGGTTGAGGTCAGGTCTCTGTGCAGGCCAGTCAAGTTCTTCCACCATGTTTGTTTGGACCTCGCTTTGTGCACAGAGGCAATGTCATGCTGAAAACCATGAAAAACAGCCCCAGACCATTATTCCTCCTCCACCAAACTTTACAGTTGACACTTTGCATTGGGGCAGGTAGCGTTCTTCTGGCATCCACCAAACCAAGATTCATCCGTCGGACTGCCAGATGGTGAAGCGTGATTCATCACTCCAGAGAACGCGTTTCCACGGACACACCTGTTAGCAACGAGTGTGGCTGAAATAGCCAAATCTACTAATTTGAAGGGGTGTCCACATACTTTTGTATATATAGGATGGGCGTAAGGCCGAGACAATAAGAAGACACAGTGAAGAATAAAATCAACCACACCTTTGTTTCATCACAAAACTGGAGAGCGACCTCTGTCTGGCGAAGTTGTCAAAGCATATTGCATGCAACAAAACAGTTACATGACCTACAGCTTGGTCAAGCAAGATAATGTTTCTGACATTTCTGACTACTAAACTATTCATTTAGAACCACAGAGAGTTACCGCAAGTCGCAAAGAAAACAGGAGCTGCCTCCACTATTCCAGCACCATATCAACTTCAACATCATCAAATCATCCCACTACCTGTAGACCCCCTCTGTCTAGGAGCAGTAACACACACTAACCCACTACCTGTAGACCCCCTCTGTCTAGGAGCAGTAACACACACTAACCCACTACCTGTAGACCCCCTCTGTCTAGGAGCAGTAACCCACACTAACCCACTACCTGTAGACCCCCTCTGTCTAGGAGCAGTAACCCACACTAACCCACTACCTGTAGACCCCCTCTGTCTAGGAGCAGTAACACACACTAACCCACTACCTGTAGACCCCCTCTGTCTAGGAGCAGTAACACACACTAACCCACTACCTGTAGACCCCCTCTGTCTAGGAGCAGTAACACACACTAACCCACTATCTGTAGACCCCCTCTGTCTAGGAGCAGTAACCCACACTAACCCACTACCTGTAGACCCCCTCTGTCTAGGAGCAGTAACACACACTAACCCACTACCTGTAGACCCCCTCTGTCTAGGAGCAGTAACATACACTAACCCACTACTTGTAGACCCCCACTACCTGTAGACAGCTCCTGCAGAAGAGGCTCCAAGCCAGATCACCCTGCCCAGCCCCTGATGAAGAGGCTCCCAGCCAGATCACCCTACCCAGCCCCCGTAGAAGAGGCTCCCAGCCAGACCACCCTACCCAGCCCCTGTACAAGAGACTCCCACCCAGATCACCCTGCCCAGCCCCTGTAGAAGAGGCTGCAAGCCAGATCACCCTGCCCAGCCCCTGTAGAAGAGGCTCCCAGACAGACCATCCTACCCAGCCCCTGTAGAAGAGGCTCCCAGACAGATCACCCTCCCCAGCCCCTGTAGAAGATGCTCCCACCCAAATCACCCTGCCCAGCCCCTGTAGAAGAGGCTCCCAGCCAGATCACCCTGCCCAGCCCCTGTAGAAGAGGCCCCCACCCAAACCACCCTACCCAGCCCCTGTAGAAAAGGCTCCCAGCCAGACCACCCTGCCCAGCCCCTGCAGAAGAGGCTCCAAGCCAGATCACCCTGCCCAGCCCCTGATGAAGAGGCTCCCAGAAAGACCACCCTACCCAGCCCCTGTAGATGAGGCTCCCAGCCAGATCACCCTACCCAGCCCCTGTAGAAGAGACTCCCAGCCAGATCACCCTACCCAGCCCCTGTAGAAGCCACCTGTTGCTGAGGAACACACCGGTGAGTGGCTCACAGCACCACCCATTATGATGACGTAGTGTCTCACTTACTTAAACTATTATACTTCTCACTCACTAAAATTTGTAAAGTTTTAGTAAAGAGCCTTGAGCCTTCTAAGATTACAGTGTTTCTGGTCCTGAACTCTCCCTGTCGCTCTGTTTCAGAGTCTCCAGTTAAAGGGGGCTGCTCCCAGAGTGCGGACCGGCAGGGCAGAACAAGACCCCCTGGCCAACTGTTCCTACCTCTGCCATCCAACCAGCTGCATTTGATCCCCAGGCCACCTGAAGTCTGGCCAACCAATGACTTTCCCTCAATTTACCTGTGGAGTCCAGAGAAATCTCCTAGTCTGGCCCGGAACACAGTTGTTGTTCCAGTGCCCCGCCACCTGATGGGCAGGCATGGTAAGAACCCAGGCATGTTAACAACCCAGATGGGGCAGGCATGTTAATAACCCAGGCATGTTAAGAACCCAGGCATGTTAACAACCCAGATGGGGCAGGCATGTTAATAACCCAGGCATGTTAAGAACCCAGGCATGTTAACAACCCAGATGGGGCAGGCATGTTAATAACCCAGGCATGTTAACAACCCAGGCATGTCAACAACCCAGATGGGGCAGGCATGTTAAGACCTAAAGTGAAGGATGAGCTGGGAGAGGAGAGGAAAAGAGAGGAAAGAAAAGGAGGAGAGCTGAAGGAGAGGTGTCGTACCCAGTGTATTGCTGGTTGATATTAGTTTGGGAGTGGGACAGAGCTTGGATAGTGTTTTAACTCATGCTTTTCAAAAATGTACGTTTGGCCTACCGAGTGGCGCAGCAGTCTAAGGCACTGCATCACAGTGTTGCGGTGTCACTACAGCCTGGGGTTCGATCAGATTGCTGAACAATTCATCAAATGGCCACCCGGACTATTTACATTAACCCCCCCCTTTGTGCTTACACTGCTGCTACTCGCTGTTTATTATCTACGCATATTCACTTTACCTCAACCAACATGTACAAATTACCTCAACTAACCCGTAACCCCGCACATTGACTTGGTACCGGTACCCCCATTATATAGCCTTGTTATTGTTATTTTATTGTGTTACTTTTTATTTAATAAATATTTTCTTAACCAACAATGCAGTTCAAGAAACAGAGTCATTGTCCTGTTGGTAGGTGAACCTTTGCCCCTGTCTGAGGTCCTGAGCGCTCTGGAGCAGCTTTTCATAAAGGATCTCTCTGTACTTTGCTCCGTTCATCTTTCCCTCGATCCTGACTAGTCTCACAATCCCTGCCGCTGAAAAACATCCCCACAGCAGGAAGCTGTCACCACCATGCTTCACCATAGGGATGGTGCCAGGTTTCCTCCAGACGCTTGACATTCAGGCCGAAGAGTTCAACCTTGGTATTCTCACGAACAGAGTCCTTTAAGTGCCTTTTGGCAACCTCCAAGCGGGCTGTCATGTTTCATTTACTGAGGAGTGGCTTCCATCTGGCCACTCTACCATAAAGGCCTGATTGGTGGAGTGCTGCAGAGATGGTTGTCCTTCTGGAAGGTTCTCCCATCTCCACAGAGGAACTCTGGAGCTCTGTCAGAGTGACCATCAAGTTCTTGGTATCCTCCATGGCCAAGGTCCTGCTCCCCAAATTGCCCCATTTGGCCTGGGGGCCAGCTGTAGGAAGAGTCTTGGTGGTTCCAAACTTTTTCCATTTAAGAACGATGGAGGCCACTGTGTTCCTGGGGACCTTCAATGCTGCAGAAATTGTTTGGTACCCTTCCCCAGATCTGTTCCTCGACACAATCCTGTCTCTGATCTCTACGGACAATACCTTAGACCTCATGGCTTGGTTCTTGCTCTGACATGCACTGTCAACTGTGGGACCTTATATAGACAGACAATCATGTCCAATCAATTGAATTTACCACAGGTAGACTCAAATCAAGTTGTAGAAACGTCTCAAGGATGATCAATGGAAACAGGATGCACCTGAGCTCAATTTCGAGTCTCATAGCAAATGGTCAGAATACTTATGTAAACAAGGTATGTGTGTTATTTTATATACATTTGCAAAAAATTCAAAAAAAACCTGTGTTCACTTTGTCGTTATGGGGGGTTTGTGTGTAGATTGATGAACAATTTTTATTTCATCAATTTTAAAATAAGGCTGTAAAATGTAGAAAAAGTCAAGGGGTCTGAATACTTTCCGAATGCACTGTAAATTTAAAGAGCTTGTAAGAAATGCATTTCACTGCACTAGTGCACTTGTGACAAAACTTGAAACTACAATCCACCCTTCTGTCCACATGAGACCTTAACACAGCTACTGAAGATAACATAACCTGTGTAGAGCCCCACAATGGAGGTGTCATAATACCCATAAAACCTAGTGGTCAAAAAGGTTCCAATCATTTTTCCACCATTCATTTCTCCCATAGTGGATTTTAGAAACACTAGTATCTTGCTAGCTGGATCGAATTATCCGTTTGCTGGCCAGAGAAATGTTGAGCAACATTAGCCAACTTTACTCATCAAATAATTGAGTTCATGTTCTGAAAATTAGCTGGCTAATAAAGTCAGACAACTAATGTTAGCTAGCTAACGTTACAACATCAGATGAGCTAACGTTAGTAACCCAACCAATTTGCTATAATATTAACTGGTAACGTTATATATGGATGTAAAGACAGTTTCAGGTTGGATATTCAATGGATATTTGAGCTTTTAAACCTCAATAGCTTTCAAACCACTTGAGCCACAGACTCCAAATAAGTGTCATGATGTTGGAAAAATTGTGCACAACATTACACAGGTCTTATTTTCACGATTAGGACATTAATTCACATTGCAAAGCTAATAAACGTGGAAATGTGAGCAGCATTTTGTATTCCCAGTTGAATTAGTTTGGGAGCGTAAACAAAGTAAAAACTTTTTTTACACTCGAATTTCAATCTCCTTGGTCATGTGACCTACTGACCTCAAACAAGGTTCAGAATGTGCACTCAGTGGTGCTACACATTGCACACACTTTAGTTTGTCCCTTTTCATCTCACGCAAT
>NC_052340.1:0-132500 GCF_016432855.1 Salvelinus namaycush | reverse complement strand
ACTATAGACGTCTTAGTGATTCCAGGGAGTAAGCTATACTCTAAGGTCAATGGAGAGGGGTGTTGACCGGGTAGGGAGAGTAGGTGTGGATTGATTAGAGACAGGTACTCTTCTGATAACATTCACCGTCTTTTTGATATTATTGATAAAGTAAACACACAGAAGACCCCTGTCCTGCTGGATGCTGAGAAGGCGTTCGACAGGATGGAGTGGAGCTTTCTGTTCTCAATCTTAGAAAAGTTCAATATAGGCCCAAACTTTATTAAATGGATTAAGTCCCTATACTCTCATCCAACTGCGATGGTGACTACTAACGGTCTGAACTCTGACAGATTCCCTTTGGGACGGGGCACAAGACAAGGGTGCTCGCTGTCCCCCTTGCTCTAGTTGTTGGGGGCGGAGCCTTTGGCAGAGTTGCTAAGGAGCCATCAAGTATTATGGGTGTTTCTGCAGGCGGCCTGCAGCACAAGATTTCACTCTACGCGGACAATGTCTTGCTCTACATATCCAACCCTGAGAAATCCCTTCCATTTTAGACACAATTGCTCAATATGGCAAGTTTTCAGGATATAAGACCAATTTTAACAAATCCACTGTTTGCCCTCTCAATCTTACACTCACCAGCTCTATGAAGACACTCTGTCCGTTCCAATGGAAGACACAGGGGTTACAATACCTTGGGATCTTCGTAACTCCAGATCTGAATTGCCTTTTCAAGGAAAATGATCTACCACTCCTGGAACAAATCAAGAACAATCTCCAAACCTGGATCTCCCTCCCAATTAGCTAAGTCGAAAGAATTAATGTCATCCGTATGAACATCCTCCCTAGATTGAACTATTTATATCAGATGCTCCCATGCTATCTCCCAGTTTCCTTTTTCAAAACAACTAACCAAGCATCACCAAATTTATATGGAAAATAATATGGGAAAAGGACCTTTTGACTATCAGTGATGAGTTATGGGCGTAGGTTTGCGACAGGGTATACTGCTCCTCTACTAATGTAAAAATGAAAGAATCTAATTACAAATTTTTGTACAAATTTAATTACACCCCAATGAGACTCCTTAGAATGAAAACAGACATTTATCCTAACTGTAAAAGATGTACCTCTGAAAGTGGAACCTATATGCATGTATTTTGGAGTTGTAGAGAGATTGCTAGATTTTGGCAATCTATACATACTGCTGCACAAAAAATACTAGATGTACAGTTTGATATGACCCCGTGTATCTATCTTCTTATTGCCCAGCAGGACTTTGTTCTTGATCCTGACAGGGAAAATGTGTTTATGACTATTACATACTTTGCTAAGAAATGTATTCTTCTATTGTGGGCCTCTAATACCTCTCCTACATTTAAAATGTGGATTGACCAGATTATTGACTTTCCTTCCTCTTGAAAAGCTCACTTATGACCTCCACAAGAGACAGCCCAAGTTTGATAGACTCTGGTCCTCACTACTCAACTATATTTCAAATTGGACAGAGTGAATGGGGTGATTAGGGAAATGAGCAGATACATGTTGTGTAAGGTGCTGTAAAAACAAATGATTTGCTCGTCGTCTCAGCTAAGGCTGGAAATAGCTAATAAGAACATTGATAGTGCTGCTGCAAGGTTATAAAAAAAATAAGTATTTTTTATTATTATTATTTTTTAATGTACGGATAGCCAGGGAGGACCACGTGATAAGAGCATTAATTTGACAATGTTCCTGTCCTGCTGAGCATTCAAAATGTAATGAGTACTTTCGGTTGTCAGGGAAAATGTACGGAGTAAAAAGTACCATATTTGCTTTAAGTATGTAGGGAAGTAAAAGTAGTCAAAAATATAAATAGTTAAGTACAGATACCCAAAAAACTACTAAGTACTTTACACCACTGACTATATGATTGCGATGTAACCAATTAGATCCCAGGAATCTCCAACTGCATTTAACCGTTCTGATTAGCAAGGAGACAACATAACCAACAAATCAAGTTACAGTTGAAGTCGGAAGTTTACATACACTTAGGTTGGAGTCATTAAAAGTTGTTTTAATGTTGTAAAACTTCAACCACTCCACAAATTTCTTGATAACAAACTATAGTTTTGGCAAGTCGGTTAGGACATCTACTTTGTGCATGACACAAGTCATTTTTCCAACAATTGTTAACAGACAGAATATTTCACTTATAATTCACTGTATCACAATTCCAGTGGGTCAGAAGTTTACATACACTAAGTTGACTGTGCCTTTAAACAGCGTGGAAAATTCCAGAAAATGATGTCATGGCTTTAGAAGCTTCTGATAGGCTAATTGACATAATTTTGAGTCAATTGGAGGTGTACCTGTGGATGTATTTCAAGGCCTACCTTCAAACTCCGTGCCTCTTTGCTTGAAATCATGGGAAAATCCAAATAAATCAGCCAAGACCTCATAAAACAAAATTGTAGACCTCCACAAGTCTAGTTCATCCTTGGGAGCAATTATTGGTACAGAAATCTTTGTTTGCAATTACAGAGATCATACGTTTCCTGTAGTTCTTGACCAGGTTTGTGCACACTGCAGCAGGGATTTTGGCCCACTCCTCCATACAGACCTTCTCCAGATCCTTCAGGTTTCGGGGCTGTCGCTGGGCAATACGGACTTATAAATATACGTATGATCTCTGTAATTGCAAAGAAAGATTTCTGTACCAAATATTAAGTTCTGCTTTTCTGATGTATCAAATACTTATGTCATGCAATAAAATGCAAATTAATTACTTAAAAATCATACAATGTGATTTTCTGGATTTTTGTTTTAGATTCCGTCTCTCACAGTTGAAGTGTACCTATGATAAAAATTACAGACCTCTACATGCTTTGTAAGTAGGAAAACCTGCAAAATCGGCAGTGTATCAAATACTTGTTCTCCCCACTGTATATATATATATATATATTTATATATATATACACACACACACACATACATACATATATACATGTATATATATAAAAATACATATATATTTTTTTTTAATTGACTGCCTGATTGGTTGGGGCATTATTCAATCTGGCAGGGCCGGTGACCCACCAGACCCAGCTGTGTCTTCGCCTCTGATTGTATAACATGTGTTTCATGTTCTCCTTTGAGAACAATCATAGCCTACCACCCCCTCTCCCACATCCCCCTTTTTTCACTTTCATTGCCAAGATCTTCTGTTTGTGTTTAAGTTAGTATTGCCAATTGTAATATTCAAATGTAAGTTGTTCTTCCAATTAAGCATGTTGCTGCCACTTGAAAAAATAAATTCTCCCTTTCTCCCTCACCCATCAACAACACTGACAAAGAACACACAGGTAAACCTGAAATAGTTTTATGACAGAATATTTCAAAGCGATCCCTTTCCACCTCATCCTACCCTGCTAACAAGGCAATAGTTGTCATGCTAAGGCTATAAAAAGTAATAGAGAAAGACACAGACTTGCCGAAGGTGATTCCTAATTACAGTATTATAGCATCACCTCAATACTGCAAAGACAGGATGCAGAGGTTCCCTACTTGCTACACCTAGTGCAGGAGTGTTATAATCTGTGTGGTTCTGGTCCAAACAGTGTCAATGAGTGGACCGACGACACACAATAAGATTCACTGGGTCAGGGCAAAGAGAATGCAATCTTGTTCAAATCACAGAGACCTAGTGCTCCACAAGCATCTTTTATGTTGCCATAATAATAACGTATGTAGAACAGTCGCAGGACCTCCCCTCCCCACCAGCAGATGGCACTGGCGACCCCCTGTAGCTTTACCATCAGTGTAAAGGAGCTGTGACAAACACCAACAACAAACTGAAGTTAACGGCAAGCAATATAATCATGGTAATAAAGTCTGAAATGTACTAAAGGAAGTAAGTGAGTTAAGAGGGACTACTAGGCTGTAGACATGAGGCCTTTAAGCAGGTGTGATATCCTCTACCTTTAAGCAGGGTTCTTTCTATCTTTAAGCAGGTGTGATACCCTCTACCTTTAAGCAGGGTTCTTTCTATCTTTAAGCAGGTGTGATATCCTCTATCTTTAAGCAGGTGTGATACCCTCTACCTTTAAGCAGGTGTGATACCCTCTACCTTTAAGCAGGTGTGATACCCTCTACCTTTAAGCAGGTGTGATATCCTCTACCTTTAAGCAGGCGCGATACCCTCTACCTTTAAGCAGGTGTGATACCCTCTACCTTTAAGCAGGTGTGATACCCTCTACCTTTAAGCAGGTGTGATACCCTCTACCTTTAAGCAGGTGTGATACCCTCTACCTTTAAGCAGGTGTGATACCCTCTACCTTTAAGCAGGTGTGATACCCTCTACCTTTAAGCAGGTGTGATACCCTCTACCTTTAAGCAGGTGTGATACCCTCTACCTTTAAGCAGGGTTCTTTCTATCTTTAAGCAGGCGTGATACCCTCTACCTTTAAGCAGGTGTGATACCCTCTACCTTTAAGCAGGTGTGATACCCTCTACCTTTAAGCAGGTGTGATACCCTCTACCTTTAAGCAGGTGTGATACCCTCTACCTTTAAGCAGGGTTCTTTCTATCTTTAAGCAGGTGTGATACCCTCTACCTTTAAGCAGGTGTGATACCCTCTACCTTTAAGCAGGCGTGATACCCTCTACCTTTAAGCAGGCGTGATACCCTCTACCTTTAAGCAGGGTTCTTTCTACCTTTAAGCAGGTGTGATACCCTCTACCTTTAAGCAGGCGTGATACCCTCTACCTTTAAGCAGGTGTGATACCCTCTACCTTTAAGCAGGCGTGATACCCTCTACCTTTAAGCAGGGTTCTTTCTACCTTTAAGCAGGTGTGATACCCTCTACCTTTAAGCAGGCGTGATACCCTCTACCTTTAAGCAGGTGTGATACCCTCTACCTTTAAGCAGGTGTGATACCCTCTACCTTTAAGCAGGTGTGATACCCTCTACCTTTAAGCAGGTGTGATATCCTCTACCTTTAAGCAGGTGTGATACCCTTTACCTTTAAGCAGGGTTCTTTCTATCTTTAAGCAGGTGTGATATCCTCTACCTTTTAAGCAGGGTTCTTTCTATCTTTAAGCAGGTGTGATATCCTCTACCTTTAAGCAGGTGTGATACCCTCTACCTTTAAGCAGGGTTCTTTCTACCTTTAAGCAGGTGTGATATCCTCTATCTTTAAGCAGGTGTGATATCCTCTACCTTTAAGCAGGGTTCTTTCTATCTTTAAGCAGGGTTCTTTCTATCTTTAAGCAGGTGTGATACCCTCTACCTTTAAGCAGGTGTGATACCCTCTACCTTTAAGCAGGTGTGATATCCTCTACCTTTAAGCAGGTGTGATACCCTCTACCTTTAAGCAGGTGTGATACCCTCTACCTTTAAGCAGGGTTCTTTCTATCTTTAAGCAGGCGTGATACCCTCTATCTTTAAGCAGGTGTGATACCCTCTACCTTTAAGCAGGTGTGATACCCTCTACCTTTAAGCAGGGTTCTTTCTATCTTTAAGCAGGGTTCTTTCTATCTTTAAGCAGGTGTGATACCCTCTACCTTTAAGCAGGTGTGATACCCTCTACCTTTAAGCAGGTGTGATACCCTCTACCTTTAAGCAGGTGTGATACCCTCTACCTTTAAGCAGGTGTGATACCCTCTACCTTTAAGCAGGTGTGATACCCTCTACCTTTAAGCAGGGTTCTTTCTATCTTTAAGCAGGTGTGATACCCTCTACCTTTAAGCAGGTGTGATACCCTCTACCTTTAAGCAGGTGTGATACCCTCTACCTTTAAGCAGGCGTGATACCCTCTACCTTTAAGCAGGCGTGATACCCTCTACCTTTAAGCAGGGTTCTTTCTACCTTTAAGCAGGCGTGATACCCTCTACCTTTAAGCAGGTGTGATACCCTCTACCTTTAAGCAGGCGTGATACCCTCTACCTTTAAGCAGGCGTGATACCCTCTACCTTTAAGCAGGGTTCTTTCTACCTTTAAGCAGGTGTGATACCCTCTACCTTTAAGCAGGTGTGATACCCTCTACCTTTAAGCAGGCGTGATATCCTCTACCTTTAAGCAGGCGTGATACCCTCTACCTTTAAGCAGGTGTGATACCCTTTACCTTTAAGCAGGGTTCTTTCTATCTTTAAGCAGGGTTCTTTCTATCTTTAAGCAGGTGTGATATCCTCTACCTTTAAGCAGGGTTCTTTCTACCTTTAAGCAGGGTTCTTTCTATCTTTAAGCAGGTGTGATATCCTCTATCTTTAAGCAGGTGTGATACCCTCTACCTTTAAGCAGGGTTCTTTCTATCTTTAAGCAGGTGTGATATCCTCTACCTTTAAGCAGGGTTCTTTCTATCTTTAAGCAGGTGTGATATCCTCTACCTTTAAGCAGGTGTGATACCCTCTACCTTTAAGCAGGGTTCTTTCTACCTTTAAGCAGGTGTGATATCCTCTACCTTTAAGCAGGTGTGATACCCTCTACCTTTAAGCATGGTTCTTTCTACCTTTAAGCAGGTGTGATACCCTCCACCTTTAAGCAGGCGTGATACCCTCTACCTTTAAGCAGGCGTGATACCCTCTACCTTTAAGCAGGCGTGATACCCTCTACCTTTAAGCAGGGTTCTTTCTACCTTTAAGCAGGTGTGATACCCTCTACCTTTAAGCAGGCGTGATACCCTTTACCTTTAACCAGGGTTCGTTCTACCTTTAAGCAGGTGTGATACCCTTTACCTTTAAGCAGGCGCGATACCCTCTACCTTTAAGCAGGGGTGATACCCTCTACCTTTAAGCAGGTGTGATACCCTCTACCTTTAAGCAGGTGTGATACCCTCTACCTTTAAGCAGGTGTGATACCCTCTACCTTTAAGCAGGTGTGATATCCTCTACCTTTAAGCAGTGTTCTTTCTACCTTTAAGCAGGGGTGATACCCTCTACCTTTAAGCAGGGTTCTTTCTACCTTTAAGCAGGGGTGATACCCTCTACCTTTAAGCAGGGTTCTTTCTACCTTTAAGCAGGCGTGATACCCTCTACCTTTAAGCAGGGTTCTTTCTACCTTTAAGCAGGTGTGATACCCTCTACCTTTAAGCAGGTGTGATTCCCTCTACCTTTAAGCAGGTGTGATACCCTCTACCTTTAAGCAGGTGTGATACCCTCTAACTTTAAGCAGGTGTGATATCCTCTACCTTTAAGCAGTGTTCTTTCTACCTTTAAGCAGGTGTGATATCCTCTACCTTTAAGCAGGTGTGATATCCTCTACCTTTAAGCAGGGTTCTTTCTACCTTTAAGCAGGTGTGATACCCTCTACCTTTAAGCAGGGTTCTTTCTATCTTTAAGCAGGCGTGATACCCTCTACCTTTAAGCAGGGTTCTTTCTATCTTTAAGCAGGCGTGATACCCTCTACCTTTAAGCAGGGTTCTTTCTATCTTTAAGCAGGTGTGATACCCTCTACCTTTAAGCATGGTTCTTTCTATCTTTAAGCAGGTGTGATATCCTCTACCTTTAAGCAGGTGTGATACCCTCTACCTTTAAGCAGGGTTCTTTCTATCTTTAAGCAGGTGTGATACCCTCTACCTTTAAGCAGGTGTGATACCCTCTACCTTTAAGCAGGGTTCTTTCTACCTTTAAGCAGGTGTGATACCCTCTACCTTTAAGCATGGTTCTAAGCAGGGTTCTTTCTACCTTTAAGCAGGATTCTTTCTACCTTTAAGCAGGTGTGATACCCTCTACCTTTAAGCAGGGTTCAATTCTATCTTTAAGCAGGTGTGATATCCTCTACCTTTAAGCAGGTGTGATACCCTCTACCTTTAAGCAGGCTTGATATCCTCCATCTTTAAGCAGGTGTGATACCCTCTACCTTTAAGCAGGCTTGATATCCTCCATCTTTAAGCAGGCTTGATACCCTCTATCTTTAAGCAGGCTTGATACCCTCTATCTTTAAGCAGGCTTGATACCCTCTACCTTTAAGCAGGTGTGATACCCTCTACCTTTAAGCAGGTGTGATACCCTCTACCTTTAAGCAGGTGTGATACCCTCTACCTTTAAGCAGGGTTCTTTCTACCTTTAAGCAGGGTTCTTTCTATCTTTAAGCACGCCCTTTTGATTGCCCAGTGAAAACGCTAAGGACAAGCAGCACCAATTCCCCACAGATCCACCACTTGTGCCAGGGTTTAAGGGCTCATGGGTTCAAGTCACAAGACAAAGGATTACAGATGTTTCAAGTCGCAAATAATCAACAGCAAAGTTAAACTGCAATGATGGTAACAAATGAGTGAATATACAATGATACATTTTGTACAACTACGTACAGAGTCAGTAGAAAATAAAGTATATTTTACCACTGTAAATATATGTATATATAGATATATCCTATAAAACAGACCAGTTATGCTATGAATATAGCTACATGTAAAGCTTTATTTCTTATATATTACTAAAGACAGTACAGTATCAGTGGTTCCCTGACCATTCCAGCTGAAATGGCTTCTGACCAAGCATCTCCTCAGGGCAGCCCTTGCCTTATACCAAGGACCTGATGCAACCGTAGAATTATAATTCCATGGTCCGATGCGGCACCCCTCCACAGGCTGAGCGGTAAGCTCAGGGTGGGTACGAGGAGGAGGGGGGTGAGACCACGGAGGGAGCTGTCGGATGGCTGGACCCCTTTGGGAGCGTCCTCCCCTCTCCTCATCTCCAGGGCATGTCTGTGCCTCCTGTGTCGATTTTAGCCTTTCACAGAGATCTTGTTCTCCACGGCAGCAAGCATGGAACAGAATCGAGAGTTCTCATTGGTCAGCAGTTTGGACGGCTCATCAAACTCCACCACCTAAATGAAATGGAGGATGGGGAAAACAAAAAAAAAACAAGTCTTTAGGGATTCCTTGGAGCATAGATTTGGGGGAGTATCACTACATAAATGACGATTTAGTCAGACCTAAAAGCCTTCCAAGCCCATTAGCCAGTTGTAGAGACAGGAAATGTGAAAGTATGTAACCTCACGTTCCGCCTCCGTATGACCGACCCGGGATGCAAACCCTTGTTTAAAACAACTCTCTGTGACCACAAAGCAGCTTCCTGCCCTACCAAAACCGTGGCTTAGGTTGAGCTACAGGGCAACACAGCTTCAGGACTCACTAGCTAGCTAGTTCTGCTACATAGTACTAATCTTTCGTAAAAGGCGAGCAAATGTACAGTAGATGAGCTTGTGTTGTGTGTACCTGTCCCTGGTTGAGCACCATAATGCGGTCACAGTTGAGTACGGTGTGCAGCCGGTGGGCTATGGTCAGGGTGGTGCAGTCCTGAAAGGCATTGCGGATTGTCTCCTGGATCAGAGAATCCGTCTCCGAGTCCATTGCTGCCGTTGCCTCGTCCAAGATCAGGACCTGAGAGGGGAGGGGTCACCGAGAGCTAAGTCAGAAAGGTGCTGTGACCATAGAAGATTAAAGTTATCCTTCTACCCACAAGGTTGGCTACCTGGAATACCATTGGACGTCAACACACATGAAAATTACAATTCTCTCAATTCCCATTTTGTAGGGTACCTTGCACTGTCTGAGCAGGACTCTAGCAACACAGAGCAGCTGTCTCTCTCCCACGGAGAAGTTCTCTCCGTTCTCCACCACCTCTGACTCCAGCTTCAGGGGCAGCTGAGACACCTGGATGGATGGATGGAGAGAGGAAGAGAGAGAGAGTACTGAATCAAAGACAGGAAATTGAACATGGGTCTAATTTCTCAGTCCTGTGTTACCAATGCCGTTGTGAGCCTCTGTGCCTCTAACTCTATCCCACAAGCATCTTTCTAAAAACCAGTCATCTAGTGTAGTCTCTTACTCTGGACGCCCGAGTCCCGGATACTCACACACTCCTTCATGTGTGTCCGCTCCAGAGCGTCCCAGATCAGCTCCTCTGCGTATTGGTTAAAGGGGTCCAGGTTTGACCTGGGGGTGGATAGAGGACAAGGACAACTTCAAGACAATGCATCGGCAGTCACCAGATTACATTTGGACGAAAGGGAAAACCCCATGTGCCAACTCAGCAAGACCACACAACCACATCCGGAACGACCAGGCTCGTGACAGTGTTCGTTTACAGTCACAATAGTACAGTGAGAGTTTGAGTGGCGTGCCCACCTGACTGTGCCGCTGAACAGCACAGGCTCCTGAGGGATAATGGACAGCTTGCTGCGGAGGTCGGCCAGGCCGATGTCACAGATGTTGATGCCGTCTATCTTGATGGAGCCGCCACAGGGCTCCACCAGACGGAACAGAACTACCCCCAGAGAAGACTTCCCTGTGGACAGAGCAGGACAGGGAGGACATACTCTGTAGAATTAGAATGATGTAACAGTCACAAGCCATAAAACACATCCGGAGCTAGCCACCTCAGCTCAGGAATATCCTTCGAGAGACCAGAATGGCATTGACTTGAATGGCATTGTCTGTTCTAGTCATTCAAGTCATTTGCATACTTTCAGTGATTTTAAATTACATTTAAAAAGATAAATGTTTCAATAGGAATGAAGTGAAATTGACCTTGTTCCTGGATATAAAACAGATGATATGATATTATATGGGTAGGATTTTCAGATACATGATCAAACAGGGCACTGCTTCGAGAGATGCTTCCCTGACTGTTTCCACTGACCTGAGCCCGTCCGGCCCACTATGCCAATCTTCTCCTTGGGCCGGATGGTGCAGGACAAGTTCTTGAGAACCAGTGGCAAATTGTCTCTGTACCTCATCTCAGTCCCATCAAACACCACCTCACCCTCCTGGGGCCAGTCTGGTGGGGGCGCCTTGTTCTTGATGCGGGCCGGGGCCTCCAGCGCTAGAGACTGGGGGAAAGCAGGGGAGACCGCTCTGGGGTTCATCATAATAATAAAACTGCACTTCAATTGTTTAGCACCTTTCAAACACATACATTGCAGCCCAAAATGCTTAAAATGTGCAGTTAAAGTAACTCTGAAAAACGTCTAGGACATCTGTCTTCTTAGGGTTTCCTAGTTTTAGAATGATGAAAACACGCTGTAGGTCACGGTGGTAGCGAGACAACATATGCAGTGAGAGTGTGCAGTGCCATGTATTAGTAGTGCAGTAACCTCAATGTAGTGGTGAATTCTCTCCACAGAAGTGAAGCGAGCCTCAGTTTCAGAGGCTAGTCTGACTGTGAACTGGAACAGCCCTGTGAGCTGAAAGAGAGTGAGGGAGAGTGAGAGAGAGAGGGATAAGACATTATTTTAATGGGTTCTAAACTTGAAATATGAAATATCCTTTTTCATGTTACTGAGGGAGAGAAGGGAAATGCAGAACATTTACGTTCCATCAGAACATGTTATTGTTAGACATTAGGTATCCTATGGAAAGGAGAAGGGCCACAGTCTGGTACAAGTCAACAGGACAGCCAGGAGTTGGGTGAGGAATGTGGGCCGAGGTCAAGTCAGATGAAGTGAGAAAGAACAGACATCACTAAAGAAGTCTAGCAACAGAGTTGTAGTGGCTGTCCAGATGTGTACGGAGAAGACTCAGCATAGGAGGAAGGTTTAAATACCAGTGCTTGTGTAAATATGGCTGTCTTATGCAGCTGTGTGACCCAGTGGGTGAATAAACTTGGTTTGAGCTTTACTAGTCGTCCGTGAGTTTAGTTACAACCTAACAATTTATACAATTATATGTATTAATGTCATCTATAATGCTGTAACCATGTCCTCTTTTAATCAAGTTTCTAATAGTATCTAGATGTTTTGTCATTCAATAATGGATCCAGACAGCTCTGTTTAGATATATAACAACCAACCAAGGGAAAGATGAGTGACCGAAACAGAGGATAGAGGAAGTAAGAGAGAGTAAAGGGGGGACAGACTAGGGGAGTAATACTGCTAAGTGAAGAGAAAGTGACAGAAACAGAGGAGAAGGTAGAGGAAGTAACAGAGAGTAAAGGGGGGACAGACTAGGGGAGTAATACTGCTAAGTGAAGAGAAAGTGACAGAAACAGAGGAGAAGATAGAGGAAGTAACAGAGAGTAAAGGGGGGACAGACTAGGGGAGTAATACTGCTAAGTGACGAGAAACGTAAGGGGAAGAAGGCAGAGGAGAGCTGTGGTGGTAAGAGAAAAGCATGTATTTTATAATATATCTGCCACTTAAGCAGACACTTTTATCGTGAACCATTTACAGTACAGTGAGTGTACTGCATACTGTAAGTAAATGTGATCCCTGCGGGAATGGAACCTAAAACCTAGTCATTGCTGGCACCAAGCTCTTACCAACTGAGTCACACCATGTGTGTAAAAAACATAGGGGCAAATCCTAACAACAACTTTGAATGTTCACTTAGTCATCCATTGACATCGATGCATAAATAGGTGAAAATTAGTAAGATGTATCCTCAACCTGAAAGTCGTCTATGGGCCAGGAGAAACTATAATCCATGGTCCGGTTTTCTTAAAAACAGCCACTACAAACTTGTGCTGTTGCACAAGTGTGATAGGGGCATCAGTGCAATGTAAAAAAGAAAAGGCCATGACATTTACAGATGCCCCCATGATTCCTCATGGATTTTTAGCAAGCTAACCCATTTAAGTAGAAGTTAAGATTCCCCCCCGTAGCGAGGAATTTCTTCAAAGTAGAGGCACTGACCTGCACAGCGTAGGAGATGGCCAGGCCGGCATAGGCCGGGGGGATCTGGCCATGCATGAGGACTATCATGAGCGCTGTGATGCTGATCAGAGACACACTGATGACGTCCAGCCGCACGGCCAGCCAGCGCATGGCACAGCTGAACAGGTAGAAAGGAGCCTGGTTCTGATCCAGGAGCTCCTGATACCTGGAGACCACAACAGACGGGAAGCTTGAGGAAAAAGTACAACTTTTGAATCCTTGGTTTCTTGCTTTAGCCATCAACGAACTAGGATACTTGAAAGGGGCTATATGGAACTTTGTCTCTGGGGGTGCTCCCCTAAATGGACAGAATAGACAGACATGACCTCACTGTAAAGAAAGTTAATGCCTTCCCACACTCATGAACAAAGGTATGTTGCTTGCCTATAACTGAGGATTTGTGTGATTTCATGAGATAATACATGGATTAATATGACATCATATATAAACCATAGAGGCAACATTCAAGCGAACATATGACGTAAACAATTATAGACTACACTTCCATAGTGCATCTTTAACGAGACTGATCCGAGGGGTTTGGAGGAGCACATTTTCCAGTACAGATCTGGGATTAGCTTCCCCTCACCGCATACTAAACTTAAAGGGATAGTTTGGGATTTTGGCAATGAAGCCCTTTATCTACTTCCAAATAGTCAGATGAACTCGTGGATACCATTTTTATGTCTCTACGTCCAGTATGAAACAGAGATGGGACCAAGTCACAATTTTGCTAGTCCTAAGCAAGTCTCAAGTCTTAACCTTCGAGTCTCGATTCAAGTCCCAAGTAATAATGGGCAAGTCTCAAGTAAAGTCCCAAGTTCCACAGCTCAAGTCAAGTCAAGTCAAAAGTCCATAATACTGAGTTTCCAGTCCTCAAGTCAATGGTTTTATGCAAATGTAAATGCAATTCTTTACACTACTAGTACACTACATAAACTTGAGTCAAAGATCATATTATACATGTATTTTATTACTAAACTCAGCAAAAAAAGAAACGTCCTCTCACTGTCAAATGTGTTTATTTTCAGCAAACTTAACATGTGTAAATATTTGTATGAACATAACAAGATTCAACAACTGAGACAAACTGAACAAGTTCCACAGATATGTGACTAACAGAAGTTGAATAACGTGTCTCTGAACAAATGGGGGGGTGTCAAAATCAAAAGTATCAGTCAGTATCTGGTGTGGCCACCAGCTGCATTAAGTACTGCAGTGCATCTCCTCCTCATGGACTGCACCAGATTTGCCAGTTCTTGCTGTGAGATGTTACCCCACTCTTCCACCAAGGCACCTGCAAGTTCCCGGATATTTCTGGGGGGGAATGGCCCTAGCCCTCACCCTCCAAACCAACAGGTCCCAGACGTACTCAATGGGATTGAGATCCGGGCTCTTCGCTGGCCATGGCAGAACACTGACATTCCTGTCTTGCAGGAAATCACGCACAGAACGAGCAGTATGGCTGGTGGTATTGTCAGGCTGGAGGGTCATGTTAGGATGAGCCTGCAGAAAGGGTACCACATGAGGGAGGAGGATGTCTTCCCTGTAACGCACAGCGTTGAGATTGCCTGCAATAACAACAAGCTCAGTCCGATGATGCTGTGACACACCGCCCCAGACCATGATGGACCCACTACCTCCGAATTGATCCCGCTCCAGAGTACAGGCCTCGGTGTAACGCTCATTCCTTCGACGATAAACACGAATCCGACCATCACCCCTGGTGAGACAAAACCGCGACTCGACAGTGAAGAGCACTTTTTGCCAGTCCTGTCTGGTCCAGCGACGGTGGGTTTGTGCCCATAGGCGACGTTGTTGCCGGTGATGTCTGGTGAGGACCTGCCTTACAACAGGCCTACAAGCCCTCAGCCCAGCCTCTCTCAGCCTATTGCGGACAGTCTGAGCACTGATGGAGGGATTGTGCTTTCCTGGTGTAACTCGGGCAGTTGTTGTTGCCATCCTGTACCTGTCCCGCAGGTGTGATGTTCGGATGTACCGATCCTGTGCAGGTGTTGTTACACGTGGTCTACCACTGCGAGGACGATCAGCTGTCTGTCCTGTCACACTGTAGCACTGTCTTAGGCATCTCACAGTACGGACATTGCAATTTATTGCCCTGGCCACATCTGCAGTCCTCATGCCTCCTTGCAGCATGCCTAAGGCACGTTCACGCAGATGAGCAGGGACCCCGGGCATCTTTCTTTTGGTGTTTTTCAGAGTCAGTAGAAAGGCCTCTTTAGTGTCCTTAGTTTTCATAACTGTGACCTTAATTGCCTACCGTCTGTAAGCTGTTAGTGTCTTAATGACCGTTCCACAGGTGCATGTTCATTAATTGTTTATGGGTCATTGAACAAGCATGGGAAACCGTGTTTAAACCCTTTACAATGAAGATCTGTGAAGTTATTTGGATTTTTACGAATTATCTTGGATTATCTAAGGACTTTTATGCTACATTATCATCATTCATTCCCTCGCTATTGCAATGTATCGCTTTTGCAAAATATCAAAATTGGCCAAGAGTCTATCACCCATTTGTGAGGTATGGGGCCGCGGTATAATTCCCCCATGGCTGAACACACGCTCCACATTATGCTGGCATTGCAAAAGGCTGGAGAATATCGCCAACTCTTTCAGTAGTTTCCACACTCTCAATGAAAATATAAATTCCTTATGCCCCCTTTTCCAGCATCCGACAACTTCAGGTAGTTGCAATGAAGCACTGCTCTCACCTGCCTCAGACTGCGTTTTTACCCAAAGTAGTGTTGATGGTCTCCTGTTCTTCAACTTCCAGGTTATTCCATATGTCTGGATCCTCTAGGTGGTAATCATCATGGAAAGCCTCTTCCTCTTCACTTGGGAAGCACACTGAACACCTATTTCATGTTAGCTGCAATGTCACATAATGTCATCAACTTATGTTTGATCCCATACTAGTCACAGATGCCTGCAAACTGCTCGCATATTCGCTCCCATGTGTGTGATCCTCTAAAGCGGTTACCACCCAGCAGATTGCACTTTCGGTCCAGTGGGCGGTGACTCCAAGGAATTCTCTCCTCTTTCTGTCAGACCATATGTCTACTATGACAAAGATGCGGTCAGCTTGTGTCATCTGGTCTTTGAGTTGTGCTTCCCTGTCGGGCAACCAGGTTGTCAATCTTGGAGGTTATGGCTCTGCAACACACTCGGGAGTATTTGCTATCAACCACTGACAAAAAGTGATGAAAGCTCGTGTTCAACGATAGACAGGGGCATGTTACAATCCATAATCAGGTCTGACATTATGGAATTGGTGATAGCTTTCTGCTGTGGATGGTTTGTGTTGTACAGATTTGGAAAATGTGAGGCTGCTGATCATCTCGCTCTTCTGGTATTCATCAAAGCTATAAAATACGATTAAAAAAATAAATTTAAACATTTTCCTATATGATGGAGATGACAAAATCTCGATGTCACCATATTTTTTGTTTGAATTCATGAATGCGCATATTTAAGGAACCTGCTATTATACAGTCTGTAATTATCTATTTATTTAGATACATTTCCGTTTAAAAATGTTTTAATAGTAGGCCTACATAGGGATGTTAAAAACTCCGTACCCAAATGGTAGGGGGGAACCATTGCAAGCTAGTAAGTTCGAGAACATTACCTCACTTTAGCTAGAAATGTCCAATTAGAGTCGAGTGTTGTTGTCCCCACCCCACTCCCGCCCACTGGATGCGAGTTGCGGTCTGTGGAGGTTGGTTGGCTAATAACAGAAGGTGTTGCAAGAGGAGAGGAGGTGAGAGGATGAGAGGATGGTGATGCCCTTTTGGGATGGGGAAATCTAAACAAGTCTCCCTCATCTCTTGACTCATACAGCTCAAGTTACATCCCAAGTCATAGACGCTCAAGTCAAAGTCGAGTGGCAAATGCATATTCTTTCCGCCAAGTCAAGTCGCAAAATTTGCGACTCGAGTAGTACTTGAGTCCAAGTCACGTGACCCGACATCTCTGGTATGAAGGAAGTTAGTTTAGCGAACCAACGTGAACTAGCATTAGCGCTATCAATGCTAGCTGTACCCAAAGACTTCCAGTTTTTTGCACTAAGCTAGTTAGCATTGGCTTGTGAAACTACCTCAAACTTCATACTGGACGCAGAGACATAAAAATGGTATCCACATCATCTCACTCTGGGGAAGTTGATAAAGGGCATCATTGCCAAAATCCCAAAGTATCCCTTTAGACATTGATCTTGGGTCAGTTTGACATTTTCCCCACTAATGGTTAGAGGCAACTTCACCCTACACCTCAACGGCTCACCTGTCCAGGAACTCGTGGCCCCTGTTGTAGGCGTGGATGGTGGAGAGGCCCTGGATGCTGGAGGTGATGTGCGAGACGAAGGGCGACTGGGTGACGTTGTCTAGGCGCTTGAGCTCGCGGATGAACACGCGCGACACCATGTAGAGCATGGTGAAGAGCAGCACCAGGGGGCCCACAGCCACTAAGAACCAGGGGAAGATGCTGCCGATCACGCCCAGACAGAAGAAGACCAGGATGACATTCTGGATGAACATCTCTACCTGGAACGGCAGCCGTGTGTCCACTGGGAGGGAGGAAGAGGGGCGAGAGAGAAAAAAACATAGTTCAGTGACTATTACTTATTCCACTTGTGTAATCACCAAAAATGCTCAACTTTATTGCTATCATTACAGTTACAAAGACATTATGAAATTGCTCTGTACGGAACAACATTGTTGTTACAGTGCTTAGTGTAACACACAAGTACAAAAGCAGCTTCATGTTAAAAGGATATTTCAGTATTTTGGCAATGAAGACCTTTCTCTACTTCCCCAGAGTCAGATTAACTCATGGATATAATTTTTATGTCTCTGAGTTCAGTTTGAAGGAAGTTGCCAATTAGCGAAAATTATATTGCTAACTAGCGTTAGCGCAATGACTGGCAGTTTATGGGACCGTCCTGTAGACCAGGGGACTTCAAACTTTTCTTGCCCAGGGACAAAATAAATAAATAAAATGTCTTATCTTATCATGATAATGGCAAGGAGAAGTAAATGAACAGATGTGGTAGATTTTCATTATTCTGACCTCCCCACATTATAATTGGAAGAGGAAGTGTAAACTCTAACATAGCCTATTAGCTAGAAAGTTAACTCCAAACACATTTTCCCTAAGAGCGACTGTTAGCCATATGTCCAAGTCAAGAAAGCTTAACAGCAGCCAGCGGCACTTGTGCAAAAGTAGCCTATTCACGGGTGCTTTTTCAAAGCCTATGTCAGATATTTCAGTGAGTGTAATTGGGTCTTTCCACCAATTCGGTGCCTTTTGAGATGTGTACGTTTGTATGTATTTTTTATTTCCCACCTGATTTTAACATTCTCATAAAAAGCACATGTTCAACTTAATAAAAAGCATGTTTTCTCATCAAGAGGTTAAATAAAAAAATTACTATAGTAAGTGCCTATTAAGTACCAAATAAAGTAACATGGTTGACCGTAACAGGGTTGACGATTTCATCTTAAATCAGCCATCGATCCCCTTGTGAATGAGGAAATGGAAGCCTGTGGTGTGCAACAGGGACGGGCAATTGAATGCAAGCTTCACAAAAAACTATTTCAATTCTTAAAACATTTCTAACCTGTCTATCAAGGAGTAACAGGATTGACGTGTTAAGCTCGACCCACTCAGTTTTCCACCACCACCACAAAAAAAATGAAAAAACACCAGCTCCCTGCTTGATTTGACTATTAGACGTTCAATGTTTCATTTGAAAAACAATATTTATTTTTAAACCATATTAAAATGACAGTTCACGTAACAGGGTTGACCTTAAAATGAGGGACAGGGTTGACTTTTTTACCTTAAAATGAATCACTAGTCACATGAAATTCATAATAATCTTCAGAAATTACTTTGTCAAAGTAACTAAATAAATAGGGCTTTACAATGGTGGTGACAACTTGGGAGAAATATTGGGGTTAAGTGGGTTAAAATCTTTCTGGAAGTCACAGAGGGCGCACAGACGTATCATGTCAAAATGCTGAATTTTGGCACTTTAGCAGCTTCATTAAATAGTACCCGCAAAACACCAGTCTCAACGTCAACAGTGAAGAGGCGATTCCGGGATGCTGGCCTTCTAGGCAGAGTTCCTCTGTCCAGTGTCTGTTATTTTGCCCATCTTTTATTGTTAATGGCCAGTCTGAGATATGGCTTTTTCTTTGCAACTCTGCCTAGAAGGCCAGCATCCCGGAGACGCCTCTTCACTGTTGACGTTGAGACTGGTGTTTTGTGGGTACTATTTAATGAAGCTGTCAGTTGAGGACTTGTGAGGCGTCTGTTTCTCAAACTAGACACTCTAATGGACTTGTGAGGCTTCTTGCACAGTTGTGCACCGGGGCCTCCCACTCCTCTTTCTATTCTGGTTAGAGACCGTTTGCTCTGTTCTGTGAAGGGAGTAGTACACCGTGTTGTACGAGATTTTCAGTTTCTTGGCAATTTCTCGCATGGAATAGCCTTCATTTCTCAGAACAAGAATAGACTGACCAGTTTCAGAAGAAACTATTTGTTTCTGGCCATTTTGAGACTTATCGAACCCACAAATGCTGACGCTCCAGATACTCAACTAGTCCAAATGAGGCCAGTTTTAATGCTTCTTTAATCAGAACGACAGTTTTCAGCTGTGCTAACATAATTGTAAAAATGTTTTCTAATGATCAATTAGCCTTGTAAAATGATCAACTTGGATTAGCTAACACACCGTGCCGTTGGATTGCTGATAATGGGCCTCTGCACGCCTATGTAGATATTCCATAAAAAAATCTGCCGTTTCCAGCTACAATAGTTATTTATGGACAAAAAAATGTGCTTTTCTTTCAAAATCAAAGACATTTCTAAGTGACCCCAAACTTTTGAACGGTAGTGTGAATATATATACACACACACTACATTCGGAAAGTATTCAGACCCCTTGACCCCTTGACTCCACATTTTGTTACATTACAGACTTTTTCTAAAATGGATTAAATCGTTTTTTCCCCTCATCAATCAACACACAACACCACATAATGACAAAGGAAAAACAGTTGGTTTTTTTGGGCAAGTTTATAAAATAAAACTACTGAAATATCACATTTACATAAGTATTCAGACCCTTTACTCAGCACCTTTGGCAGCAATTTCAGCCGTGAGTCTTCTTGGGTATGACGCTACAAACTTCTCTGTAGATCCTCTCAAGCTCCGTCAGGTTCGACGGGGAGCATCGCTGCACAGCTATTTTCAGGTCTCTCCAGAGATGTTCAATCGGGTTCAAGTCCGGGCTCTGGCTGGGCAACTCAAGGACATTCAGAGACTTGTTCCGAAGCCACTCCTGTATTGTGTTGGCTGTGTGCTTAGGGTCGTTGTCCTCTTGGAAGTTGAACCCAGTCTGAGGTCCTGAGCGCTCTGCAGCAGATTTTCATCAAGGATCTCTGTACTTTGCTCCGTTCATCTTTCCCTCAATTCTGACTAGTCTCCCAGTCTCTGCCACTGAAAAACATCCCCACAGCATGATGCTGCCACCACCATGCTTCACCGTAGGGATGGTGCCAGATTTCCTCCAGACGAGACGCATGGCATTTAGGCTAAAGAGTTCAATCTTGGTTTCATCAGACCAGAGAATATTGTTTATTTTGGCAAACTCCAAGCGGGCTGTCGTGTGGCTTCCATCTGGTCACTCTACCATAAAGGCCTCACTGGTCGAGTGTTGCAGAGATGGTTGTCCTTCTGTAAGGTTCTCCCATCTCCACAGAGGAACGCTGGAGGTCTGTCAGAGTGACCATAGGGTTCTTGGTAACCTCCCTGACCAAGGCCTTTCTCCCCCGATTGCTCAGCTCGGCTGGGTGGCCAGCTCTAGGACGAGTCTTGGTGGTTACAAACTTCTTCCATTTAAGAATGATGTGGGCCACTGTGTTCTTGGGGACCTTTAATGCTGCAGAAATGTTTTGGTACCCTTCCACAGATCTGTTCCTCGACACAATCCTGTCTCGGAGCTCTCTATTCCTTTGACCTCATTGCTAGGTTTTTGCTCTAACATGCACTGTCAACTGTGTATTTAATATTTTCACACTTGAGTTCTAAAGGTCGCCACAGCATGAGTTGTTTTATGCACATGATTTCAGAAGGCACTCACTGTTCCAGAATGTGATTGTTATGTAACAGGACAGTTAACACACACGCTGCCAGCTAATTATCGATTGGCTGCTTCAACTGGTCAATTTGTAATTATTTTCTAACAAGTTGTATTTTCTAACAACAATTTGTTCCGCCTCATTAATTCACATAGAAGTAGCCCATTTCAGTGTTGCGGACAATTTATGTTTGAGGCTTTACTGAACCGAGCAAACTTCCCTCTTGGAGAGGGAAGAGTGTGCAAAGCTGTCATCAAGGCAAAGGGTGGCTACTTTGAAGAATCTCAAATATAAAATACATTTTGATTTGTTTAAAACTTTTTTTGGTTACGACTTGATTCCATATGTGCTATTTCATAGTTTATGTCTTCACTATTATTCTACAATGTAGAAAATAATAACAAATAAAGAAAAACCCTTGAATGAGTAGGTGTGTCCAAACTTTTGACTGGTACTGTATATATATTTTATTTTCCGCAGACCCCCTGCAGTAGCCCCGGTTGAATAACCCTGCTGTAGACTTCCAGTCATTGAGCTAACACTAGTTAGTATTGGCTCAAGTAACTACCTCTAACTTCCGTTATATTGGACACAGAGACATAAAAATGGTAAACCACAAGTCCATCTGACTGCCAAAATCCCGAATTATCCCTTTAAGTGTAATCCTTTTTAATTTGCTGTTTGTAGATTCGTACAGTACAACAGGGTTGTGTTCATTAGGCAATGTGCCAGAAAGCAGTTTGAAACGTTTTGTAACGGAAAACGAAAATGAGTGACCTCCAGGTAGTCCCTTCCTGTTTCAGTCGGTTTTCTTCCATTTGATGCCTAATGAACACAACCCAGGTACATGTGTCAGAGGACTGCTCCAGTTGGTCCATACCCTCGTCCATGTCTTTAGAGAAGCGGTTGAGGATACGTCCAGTGGGCGTGGTGTCAAAGAACTTCATGGGGCTGCGGAGAATCTTCCGGAAGAGCTCCTCGTGAAGCCTGGACGAAGCCTGCAAAGTGCCCTGAGGGTACAATAATAGTAGTCACTTTATTTTGGGATTTTTACTTCATACATTATCTATTTTAGTTTAGTAGTTTAGTTTATTAAGATTCACCCATCAGTCCATTGGAGAAATCTCCCTGGGGTCATACGCAAACACATAGTACCAGACAAAACACACATACAACAATCTGATCTTTTACCTTGACAAATATGATGCCGCGCAGCAGTTTTAGCAGCAGCATGACACCCATAGACGAGGCGTAGACTCCAGCGTAGCGCTGCATCAGGGGGTTGTCCCTCATGCTTTCACTCACAACCGAACTGTTCCCCACCAACACCGTGGTATTCTACACACAGGACAGCATATTCAATACTCAGAACACTCAGATATGGCAGTATTCTGGGGGGTGGTCGCTGGTTCAAATCCCAGGTCGGTCAGTAAAGGTGAGACGACCTGGCGACAAGAAGGCTAATGGTTTTTGACCCCAGGTATCTTCTGATGTCGTGCCTTTGTGCAAGGAGCTTAATAACTCCTTAAAGCACTCGATGACAAGATGCTTCAAGGAGCATCTGGAAAATAACTATATGAAACAAATTAATTGTTGTAACTGAGCTTTTCTCTCCGGAAGGTGAATGCATGGGGAGGGGCTGTGAGAGGCCTTGGGAAGTCCTTGGAAGAGCAGTTTGTCTACTGACCCTTATGTTGCCCATCAAGTGTGCATGCTGCTATTCGGTTCAAAGGGCAAGGGAAACAGTCAGTCTCCTCAGAAATACACATACGGATATACTAAACCTTACCCCCCCTCACACGCGCACAGACATATTGACATCAAGGTCACATGTACACATTTAATATTTAAGTACACCTCTCCCCTTACACCTGCTCTCACCACTGATTAGTTGATTAGTGTCTGTCCATATCTCAACACACCAACACTAGTGTGGGAAAACTGACCCATTCAGTTAATAGTGTTGGGGAGTTTAGTGACTACTATTCCCAAGTTATTGTTGTTACAGTTTCTAACAAAGGCACATTTACTTCTTCTCCAAAGAGAAGTTCAGTTTGTATGTCTGGCAGCTTTCAGGACATCCAGAATGTTGACCTAATCCCTCCAAAAGTTTAGGCCTAAACAAAGCCTAAAAAAACGAATCTCAGTAAGTAAATAAGGCTGTCTCTTGGAGATTTGATTTTGAGAAAGAAAATGACAATTCCAATTCATCTCCTGAATTGACTGAATAGATAAGAGATTGACCCACAACCCTGGGCATTGGGGCAAAGTGTGATCAGGAACAGACTTTCACATCACTACCGTGTCTGCATATTGATTTAAAATCTAAACTAAAAAAAGACGGATCAACGGCAACACCGTTGTAAACAGTAACGTTTATTTTCCAAATCAACAGTTACGTTAACATTCTCCAACTCCAATGCCCAGGGTATATGAAATGGATGAATTGAAATCCAAAAAGTGCCATTCCCTTTCGAGGCAGACTTTTCTACTCTCAAATCCAATTCGCTTCCAGAATCGACCAGTACAATGAAACCTGTCACCTGTGCCACTCACCCCGCTGCCCTGCTTGATCCAGTAGCTGAGCCACCAGTTGCTGAAGGCCGTGCTGCCCACGTTGAGGACGAAGAGGGCCAGGATTAGGAGGAAGGCCAGCGCTCCACCCGAGGCCTGGATGTAGACGCCGTACACAGACCAGGGGACCGAGCCCCCCCTGCGCTCCTCCACCTGCATCAGCTGGCCTGGGGGACGAGGAGAGAGGAAGGTTGAGGTTGAGGTTTAGTAAGGGACAGAGGCTGTGCTGGGTGTAATCTAATTCCCAGACACTTCCGCCCACCTAGCAGCTGGGGACGAGGTTATTTTCTATTAGCACTGAACTCTGGGAAAAGTAGTTAATACCGGTACTAATTGTGGAAAGAATTATGAACTTCACTCATAATATGTTCATGAGAGGACCGCAATAATTTACATTCTTGTGTATTGTGTATCCTTGTGAGTTGTGTATAAAATGCCGTCACGTGTGTTATAAGTGTGATGGTTATTTTAGTAAACTTTGCTCATGGCTTTTTGAGGACTGTTTTGCAGACATGTTACTTTATCCTCGGTCTCAATACTCTTTAACAGTCTCCTTTTCTATCAAAGCACTAGAAGATATAAAGGATGGATAACATTCCACCACATGGCTCTCATTCATCAAGTGCTTTATGGTTATGACTGAGGGAAAGGAGCTGAGGACAATTACATTTACCTTTATTTGACCTTTATTTGACCTTTATTTGACCTTTATTTGACCTTTATTTGACGAGGCAAGTCAGTTAAGGACAAATTCTCATTTACAATGACGGCCTACACCGGCCAAACCCGGACGACGTTGGGCCAATTGTGCGGCGCCATATGGGACTCCCAATCACGGCCGGTTGTGATACAGTCTGGAATCGAACCAGGGTCTGTAGTGACGCCTCAAGCACTGCAATGCTGTGCCACTCGGGAGCCCCAATAGTCCGCATGCACGCACATTCTGTAGCTAGTACAATTGTTCCATACCGCTGTCTTTGCTAACAGGCTTGTCCTTCTTTATAGATCCAGACTTCGTGTTCTCTGGGGGTTTCTTTAGGGAGTTCCGAGACTTCTTAGTTGGCACCTTTTGAGGAACAGTGACATGTTATATGCTAACCACAATACAACCACAATATAGACCACACTCAATTTACATGACATATGCAAACTACATTTAAACAAGACATCAATGATGGACATCTGAAATAAATTGTACTCGAAAACATATTTTTTTAGCTTAACTGTCTATACACACACACACCTGTCCCGCTCACCTCTATGAAGGACGTCTCTCCCAGCTGTAGGTTGTTGAACATGGCTGCGTAGTCTCTATTGAGACGCATCAGGTCCTCATGGCTGCCCTGCTCCGTGATGCTGCCCTCCCTCATGAAGATGACATCATCGCAGTCCACCAGGTACTACACACACAGTGAGATTTAATTCCCCCTCCCTGGAGCCCAACCTAGCAATGAGAAAATGCTGTTGTGCAGGAAATTTGGCATTCACCCAGGTCCTACCAAACAAATGTTATAACAAATAATTGCTTCTTAAGGTTAATAAAATACCTTCTGTAGCTTATCTAAACCTTATGCACATGTATCTTATGTAGATCTTATGTAGTGCTTTGCAAACCATATAAAATGTATAAAGTATTCACCTGCAGCTGGTGAGTGACAAAGATGATCGTCTTGTGGCGGAGCTGCTTTTTGATGGCGTTGTTGAAGATGTGGTTGCCCACGTGGGCATCCAGTGCGCTGAGCGGGTCGTCCAGGATGTAGATGGCTCGGTCACTGTACAGGGCACGTGCCAAGCTGATCCGCTGGCGCTGCCCGCCACTCAGGTTGGCGCCACGCTCTCCGATCTGAAGAGACATAATGGACTCATTGATTGATTAATATAATAACAATACATATGAAGGTGCAGGGGCAGATTAGGCATTTGGCAATTCTGGCAAATGCCAGATGGGCTGGACCATTTTTTAGTTGAGTAGGCTGGATGATTTTTTTTTTTTTTTTATACAAATAAAAATGAATAAAGAAATTGATATGGCCGGCGGCCCATGATCCTGTTGAGATTTGTCACACCAGATGTGTCACACCAGATACTGACTGGTTTTCTGATCCACACCCCTAGGTATCTGTGACCAACAGATGCATATCTGTATTCCCAGTCATGTGAAATCCATAGATTAGGACCTAATGAATTCATTTCAATTGACTGATTTCCTTATATGAACTGTAACTCAGTAAAATATTTGAAATTGTTGCGTTTATAATTTTGTTCAGTATGAAATAGTAACACAAAATAACAATAACGAGGCTATGTACAAGAGTACTGGTACCGAGTCAATGTGCAGGGGTACGAGGCAGTTGAGGTAATTATGTACATATAGGTAGGGGTAAAAGTGACTAGGCAATCAGGATAGACAAACAGAGTAGCAGCAGTGTTGGTAGTTGAGGTAATATGTACATATAGGTAGGGGTAAAAGAATAGAAAGAGTGGGAATCCCCGGTGCACAACTGAGCAAGAGAGCAAGTCCTCAACTGGCAGCTTCATTAAATAGTACCCGCAAAACAAAAAAATGAAAAAATAAATAAATAAATGAAAATGTCTAAAAACCTGTTTTCGCTTTGTCATTATGGGGTATTGTGTGTAGATTGATGGGGAAAATGTATTTTATCCATTTCAGAATAAGGCTGTAACATAACAAAATGTGGGGTCTGAATACTTTCCGAATGCACGTTATGTTTTGATTTCTAAGACATTCTAAGGTTTGTATCATTCACAACTAAAGTTGCCAAATAACTCTAAATATAGCGCAAAGGATCTGTTTCAAATTATCGATTTTATTCTTAACATAGCCACTTCATATGCGAACTTGCTCCGGGAATGGGAAAAATATCCTTTCTATTTTATTCAGAGAAGTTCAATTATATTCTTCTTACTCTAAAATCATAAAATATAAAATAATGGCACGGGACTTATATGTAAATCTTGTCTGCTACATGAACTAGCCTTCAAGCCTATGGCATGGCGCATAGCCAGATAACATACAGTACAGTCAGCCCAACTCATATTCTGTTCTTCTGAAATACTTCATATCGTTATGTTTCTTTAGACCTGCCTAAAATAAATCATGGATTTATTGTGATGGTGTATAGTAAATGGTATTTATTAAACTTTTTTAAATGTAGATGTTCCAAAGGCCCACATCAGTGGCTTGTATGAACGGAGGCCTTGAGATGCTAAACGTGTTCATGTTAATTCATGGTGAATTACTGTGATACCGGCAGTCATTTGCATGACACATACCGGCTGACAAAATGTAATGACCGCCACAGCCCTAGTGCGGACCTAGAACATTTTTGCTCATCTAGACACAATAAGGCCCAAAGTCTTATTTTCATGGTGGATAAACAGTTCATAATGCTCACCTCAGTCAGATCGGCGTTGGGCAGGATAGCCAGGTCAGGTCTCAGACAGCATGCACTCAGAGCAGCCTGGAACCTGGAAAATACACAGTGGAATTATACTTCAGAGCTATATTGGGTAATGGAGGAGCACCTTAGAAATCGCTATGCACATTAATCCAATCGATTCTCACAGTAGTATCATTCCTGTGGCCTGTGTGCTCCAGTGGTTAGTGCTGTGGACCCCAGCACACATGTACAGGCAGCCTAGGCTACCAGTGTCGGCATGGGTTTGAATACGACCCTCTGCCCTTTTGACTCGCAATCTCACCGAGCTTTCTGGTCTCCTCTTCACTGTCCTACCTCAAAAAAATTAAGATATATAAAAAAGTTTAAAAAATCAGTAGTTTCATTCCGTTACCTCTCCTCCTCGTACTCTTTCCCAAAGAGGATGTTGTCCCTGAGCGTGGCATTGAGGATCCAGGCCTGCTGGGCCACATAGGCAAAGTCCCCGTTCACTGCCACCTTGCCCTCCAGCAGGGTCATCTTAAGGTCATAAAGGTCACAGGTCACTACAGGTCATCCTACAAATCACTCACATGCTCCGCGGTGAAGTGTGTCCCTAGGTACAGATCTGGGATCAGCTTCCACTCCCCTACTTCTAACCTTAACCATTAGTGGGGGAAATGCTAAACTGACGCCAGATCAGCGTCTAGGGGCATCTTCACCATAAAACCATCCACACCATGTATTGAGTGAAGTAAAAACGTTCAGATAGAATTGTAAAGGATAAAGCCAACACGATTCCCCATTCTACCTGACAAGGAAATCATGTTATATCTGAACGTACAGTAAAGGTGCACCCTCTCCAACAGGCCCCTGGGCTTCATGCATCTTAGTCAACAGTTGTCTATAGAGTGTGGCAGACCAGGGGGTTGGGTCAAAACATTTACACAGATCAGACACGGACAGAGTTTATTAAAATAATAGTCCAAAAGAAAATAATAGGTCTCCCCCAAGAGACCCTCTCCGGGATACCGTCTTCTGGGCTCCGGGTCTTGCTGTATCCTGTGGGGATCAAAAACTGAACTCCCTCCTGTTACCTCTGGTACCATCCCCTACTATACAGGAGTCCTTCTCTCCCCCACGTGTACTGCCCTTCTGACAGCTTTATGGGACTTGTACAGCTGGTGAGCAATCAGCACTTGATTACTCACCAATCCCCAATCAGCCCTAATTAGCCCTGGCCGGAGAGCCCGTCGAGACCTGGCACGTCCATCAGATGGAGCCATCGCCTCGTGATGTATACTCCATCTGTCACCAGGCCTCGACGAGTCTCCCCCGGGTGGCTAACGACCTGCTGTACGCCACAAGAGTAAGGGAGGGCCACAGGAACTGCAGTGAGTGCCTGTTATTGAAGTGGTGTACTCATGGGCCAACAAGAGTTTCCACCATATTTGTATATTTCTTATTAGACTAATTAGGGAGCTATACGCAGGGCTGTTGGTAAAACAGTACGTTTTTCTACACTGGACATGTATCGTTTGCCGTGTGAGCAGAGTGCAAATCACTTTATCAAGTTCTCTCAGGCGTGAGCCGCACATCGGATTCTTAAGAATTTTATGCTGAGCAGCGCAAGCCTCTCACAGAGCTGTCCTGCTTACGGCCGGGTTTCATTTCAATGAACAGGAGTGCCTCACACTCTGCAAAAGAAATGACACGTCCAGTGTAGCAGGCCTGTTAGACATATCTTACCTGTCCAAGGATGGCAGAGATCAAAGAGGTCTTCCCACTGCCCACGCTTCCACAGATCCCAGTCAGCTTCCCCTGGAGACACAGGGTAGTATGGTGTGTCTTTGAGTGCCATTTATTCATGTTGTACAATGTACACATTGGCAGTGAAAAGATGAATCACAGTGCAAAATAAAACTAACGAAAGATTCTGATGGTTTTCTTATCTCTAGTTTTAGCCCTGCATTTCCCCTGGTCAGTTAACCACGATAACTCCTCAAACTTTACAGCCCATTGCACCTTTCAACCATACATACAGTTGAAGTCAGAAGTTTACATACACCTTAGCCAAATACATTTAAACTCAGTTTCACAATTCCTGACATTTAATCGTAGTAAAAATTCCCTGTCTTAGCTCAGTTAGGATCACCACTTTATTTTAACAATGTGAAATGTCAGAATAATAGTAGAGAGAATGATTTATTTCAGCTTGTATTTCTTTCATCACATTCCCAGTGGTTCAGAAGTTTACATACACTCAATTAGTATTTGGTAGCATTGCCTTTAAATTGGGTCAAACGTTTCGGGTAGCCTTCCACAAGCTTCCCACAATAAATTGGGTGCATTTTGGCCCATTCCTATTGACAGAGCTGGTGTAACTGAGTCAGGTTTGTAGGCCTCCTTGCTCGCACACGCTTTTTCAGTTCTGCCCACAAATTTTTTATAGGATTGAGGTCAGGGCTTTGTGACGGCCACTCCAATACCTTGACTTTGATGTCCTTAAGCCATTTTGCCACAACTTTGGAAGTGTGCTTGGGGTCATTGTCCATTTGGAAGACCCATTTGCGACCAAGCTTTAACTTCCTGACTGATGTCGTGAGATGTTGCTTCAATATATCCACATCTTTTTCCTGCCTCATGATGCCATCTATTTTGTGAAGAGCACCAGTCCCTCCTGTAGCAAAGCACCCCCACAACATGATGCTGCCACCCCCGTGCTTCACGGTTGGGATGGTGTTCTTCGGCTTGCAAGCCTCCCCCTTTTTCCTCCAAACATGACGATGGTCATTATGGCCAAGCAGTTCTATTTTTGTTTCATCAGACCCGAGGACATTTCTCCAAAAAGTACGATCTTTGTCCCCATGTACAGTTGCAAACCGTAGTCTGGCTTTTAAATGGCGGTTTTGGAGCAGTGGCTTCTTCCTTGCGGAGTGGCCTTTCAGGTTATGTCAATATAGGACTCATTTTACTGTGGATATAGATACTTTTGTACCAGTTTCCTCCAGCATCTTCACAAGGTCCATTGCTGTTGTTCTGGGATTGATTTGCACTTTTCGCACCAAAGTACGTTCATCTCTAGGAGACAGAACGCATCTCCTTCCTGAGCGGTATGACGGCTGCGTGGTCCCACGGTGTTTATACCTGTGTACTATTGTTTGTACAGATGAACGTGGTAACTTCAGGCGTTTGGAAATTGCTCCCAAGGATGAACCAGACCAGAACCAGAATTTTTGGCTGATTTCTTTTGATTTACCCATGATGTCAAGCAAAGAGGCACTGAGTTTGAAGGTAGGCCTTGAAATACATCCACAGGTACACCTCCAATTGACTCAAATTATGTCAATTATTCTATCAGAAGCTTCTAAAGCCATGAAATAATTTTCTGGAATTTTCCAAGCTGTTTAAAGGCACAGTCAACTTAGTGGATATAAACTTCTGACCCACCGGAATTGGGATCCAATGAATTATAAGTGAAATAATCTGTCTGTAAACAATTGTTGAAAAAATTACATGTGCATTGCACAAAGTAGATGTCCTAACCGACTTGCCAAAACTATAGTTTGTTAACAAGAAATTTGTGGAGTGGATGAAAAACAAGTTTTAATGACTCCAACCTAAGTGTATGTAAACTTCCGACTTCAACTGTACAGTAGATAGGAAGACCGCAGTCTATTTGACTTTTTGCTTAACATGAGTCCCAAATGGCGCACTATCCCCATCTAGTGGTCAAAAGAAGTGCACTATATACGGTACCATTTGGGAAGCAGCAATATTCTTTGACCTCCACTACCTGCTTCAAACCACTGGATGTGTGCACTGTGTACTACTGTATGTGAAATGTTTTCTGTCCTTTCACAAACAAACACTTCCATCCCGTGCCTAGTTAGCTACCTGCTGAACGGTGAGGTCCACACAGTGCAGGGTCCTCTGCAGCCGCTGGCTGACGGAGGGGATGGGAGGGGAGTTGCCCTCGGGGCTGGACAGGATCTCCCCCTCTTTCAGCAGACGCCCTGCCTGCTCCCCTGCCTTGTCCTTCTGGGCGGGCCTCCGCCGCCCGTGCCTCAGCGTGGCGCCAACCAAGGGGGTGCCACGGGGCGTGGGCTGGGTACTGTGACCCGCCGTCTCCCAGGCTAGGCTGGCGCCCGTCATTTCCACAGCAACCTGAGGGTTCTGGGGCTTGTCCCGGATCATCTCCACCTCCGCCATCAGGAACAGACTCTAGTAGGCCAGGGAGAGCGGTGTCAGAAATCACACGCACACACGCCGCCCCCCTCTGGTATGGTGCGGAAGAGAGGAGAGGCGTATCAGAACACAAACGCACACACAAATCAGGCTCTGATACGGCAGCTACGCGAGGACAGGGCATCAAGAGGTGAACTCGGAGCATGTAGGAGTCATGATGACAATGTCAAGGTTTCAGCAGTTCAAACTTCTCTATTTGGTTTCAAAAGACCCCATTAATGTAAAGCTCTTTCTTTCCACTGCATCTAGAGCCGCTTGGCACCGCATCGCCCCCTGCCCATTGTTTCGGGAGGTGCTGAAGTGGTGTGCATGTCTGTTCTGAAGTAACATGGGTGAGTGTCTCTCAGAGAACAGAGAGGGGGATTAGGAGAAACAGAACCAGGACAAACACTGATGTCCTGCCAACATACCCAGACTCAAACATATCCCACAGAGAGCCAGCAAGACCAACGGACAGGCAGACCCAGCACATCCCACTCACATGCCACAGAGAGCCAGCCAAACCAACGGACAGGCAGAACCAACACATCCCACTCACATACCACACAGCGCCAGAAGAGCAGACAGCGCCAGCCGAACAGACAGCGCAAGCCGAAAAGACAGCCAGAAAGAAAGAAAAAGGGAGAGATCTTACCTTGAACCTCTCCATGGCTACTGATGCTTCGGACAGGGACTTGACAGAGAAAGGGGTGACCTTTAGGGCAAAGGTCATGGCGTTGAAAACAGTCACCACTGTAAATGCCTGCGAGGGGAAGGAAGATCCAACACCGTCCATGATTTGTTTCAGAGGGACAGACCTGGGCGACCAGCTTCTGTCAGTCAAATCATCCATCAAATCCTGTCCTGGAGAACCCCCCCCCCCCACTGGCATACCAGATTCAACAACCCAATTAGCAAGGAACATACCCCCGCCCACCTCAGGATTTCCCCCCTTCTGTTGAAAACGCTCGCTGCATCAAGCAATATGCTCATTGCCTCAACATGCCTTTCTTCTGATTGGCAGGGTTGAAAATATTGCTTACACATATTCAAACCTCTCTGATCTACTGGAGTGTCTATGAAATAAACCTTAAGTTAGTTGAAATCAAATAAAACAATTTAAATACAGTAACACAGTAACACCAACATCCAATAACACCTTATTCCTTATTTTAGTGCACCATAGTAGGACCCTGGTCAAGTGTAGTGCACTAAATAGGGAATGGGGTACCATTTGGGAGGCAGACTGGGATTGGAGCAGATAGCTGAGATACCTGAGCAGCTGTGAGGTCGTAGCCCAGAAGCATGTGAGTGGAAAAGGTGGCAACGCTGGCGATCACCACAACGATGGGAGCCACGCCCACTGTGATGCTCTGGAAGTAGCCGGTCCTCTCTAGGATGATGCGCTCCTCCTCTCGAATCCCTGCAAGGGCAAATATATCAGTCAGTCAAACAATGAATCAGTAAGTCAGTCAAACAATGAGTCAGTCAGTCAGTTATCCAACTAGCCAGTCAGGCTGCCAGCCAGCCAGTCAAACAATGAATCAGTCTGTCAGTCAGTAAAACACTGGTCGTATTCAAGTTTAGGCTAATGCTGACGACTACAGATGGAAGTCGACAGGAGAGGTGCATTTCGCGACAACCCTGTACGCGTGTGTGAAACAAAAACACCCTAGGGATTGATTGACAATAGCCTCCCACAATGCAGGCGATGGCTGAAGTCGGTGAAGAGCAACTGCAGAAACTTGCAGTTGAAACTTCATGACCTTCGATCACCATGTTTTTGTAAAAAAAACATCAGTCGACATGTAGGCACAAGTTGGAATTGTTTATACCCATAAGCAGTGTCCGGAATTAACTTTGACTCACCTGCCAAGGGTACTGGTAGATGAAAAAGAATCCACCAGCCAAGCGTATTTTTTACCAGCCAAAATAATAAATTGCCTTTTTGTGTCACATATACATTCATTTCAGTACATTTAATTGAGATAAGGTATGATGTTGAATACAAACTTAAAGATGAGGCCAGAGCAATAATTGAAACAAAATTATTTTAATATATTGATCAAATCAAGTGTATTTCTAGTACACATTTAGAAACAACTTTAGTTGACCAAAAGTGCTGTACAGAGTGCAAAAATGCCAAATAGTGGGCACACAATGAAATAAACCAAACATATCAGATACAATGAATAAGAGTACATAGAAGTCAAAACAGGGCAACAACAATGGTAAGATACTATTATGAGAAGTGCAGTGTACATAGAACTGGTGCTCTCTTGATACAAAGTGGAAACATGGGAAGCAGGTCTACAAATCCTTTACTTTGAGTAGAAATACCCTGATAAAATACAGGTAAAATAGAGACTTATCAGATTCTGGTTAATTTTGGCTGTGGCTAGATTTAATTTCCCAGCCTGAATACAACTGAAGTAGTCTTGAACTCAACATTCTACTGAAGTATGTTCTATTAAATGTACTTAAGGATCAAACATAAAAGTAAATTTGAAGGTTTTGTAAACCTATCAGATGCTTAATCATTTTAATCAACTTAAACCTCATCAGACTCCTCACTCTCTACCCCAATCACCCTCTTTGCATGGTCCATGAAGTCTGGCCTCCTGCTCCTGACAGAGTCCTGGTGCCACAGCTTTTATCGGATCATACTCCCTGATCTCTGGAGAGGACAGCTGGACCATAAGGAGATCTGACAGTGTATCAGACTTTAGGTTGGACCGCCAATCGGTTTTCACCTGTTTCATGGTGTTAAAACCTCTTTCACATTCAGCTGTGGAGGCAGGGAAGGACAGGAGCAGGTCAACCAATGCCAGCAAATCAGGGCAGGAACGCTGATGGCTCCTGTTGACACAGAACCAGGACATCTTCTGCAGGGACTGGGGCTCTTGGTACATCAGCACCTTCAGGACAGTCCACTGGTCAGGGATCCTTTCAACATGGATGCCAGAGGTCTCCAGGACAGGCTTGAAGTGGTCCACCAGGGTTTCCAGTTCAGTGTCACCAAAATCTAGAATAATTGTATACATTACAACAAGCATCATGCAGTTTTAATTCTCAAACTATAAAAATATGATAATGAACCTAACCTGACTGCCCTGTAATACAAAACATAAAGTAACCTGCTGCTGCATCTCCTGACTCTGGCCAGTTGGTGAAGCTGACCAGCTTGGTGGCACACAGGACCTCTACATTGGGGTCCTGGAACCTGTCAGTCATACTCTCGACTAGCCTGTCAAGCATTTTGTCCTGTGAGGTGACGAGGGTCTTGCTGTCTCCTCTGGTCAGCGAAATTCCCTCATATCTGTTGGCCACTGTGGCCTTCATCACGGGCCCTTCTCTGATGATAACAGGTTCATTTTACCATGCTTTCAGAATTTTCCTTTACAACACTCTCACTCACACTCTCTCTCCCTCTCTTATTGACGTAATCCTGTCTCTTAATTCTCTTAAGGTACAGTAAGTATTTCTTATTGCAGTTTAAATAAACATACCTGGTGTTGTACTTCTTAAGTACTGCCTGTGTTGAGCACAAGGAGCTGTGGGCTTCTGCTATGGTGATGGTGGACCTCTGCAGACAAGCGGACAGGTTGCTCAGGTGTGTTAGTGTCGTGCAGGAAGCCACAGAAGCGGATAACAACAGCCTCCCTCGCAGTACTGTAGTATTTCCTGGCCTGCTGGACACCTCAGACATTTTGGGCATCAGCAGATTAAATCTGAAATACATAAAGAAAAAATAAATACAAATAGACAATTAATTGTTGTCCAAAAAAAAAACAGTATTAGATATGACACATTTTATCAGTGCATAAAGCATTGAACATTATGTTGTTATTTACTGGACATTGCATATTGATGATGACTTTTGGAGTACTTAGCATGGCAATCTAGAGCCATTACCTGTTCCAGGTGCTGGACAAGCCCCTGGTAACCTCGCAGGAAGTGGTCTAGTGCAAGCAATAGGTGTCCTACCCATTCTGGTGTGCACCAGTGGTGTGTGTCCAAGAGCCTGGAAGCTGTTTACCAGGTTAGCCCTGTTCAGTGGACTGGTGTGGTAGAAGGTGTAGAGCCCACTGAGGAGGTCTTCTACATTCTGAAACATCACGTTGGACCGGATGGCAGTGTGCCATACAGTGGATGCCGATGATGTAGGCCCTGTCCCCCTTCAGCCGGCTGACCACACCATTCTTGGCTCCGGTCATCACAGCAGCTTCATCTGTTCTCAGAGCGACCAACTTGCTCCCACACTCATCACACACTCCCTCCATGATGGCACTGATGGAGTTCCTTGTGTGTGCCACCTTCTCCACCAACTTGATGCCAACAAACTTCGAATCGATCTTGCCCTCGTGACATAATCTGACATAAACTAACTAACTCCTCTTTCACAGAACTGTCTGTGGAGCCATCTGACATGACAAAGAGAAATTTGATGTTTTTTCAGATTCTCTCTGATGTTGGTTCTCTCCACCTCTGCAATATGGTGCATACATTCTTTGGCCTGCTTCTCATTTCTATAAATTGAGCCCACAGCGATTCCTTTTTTTTCATCCAAACTGCAAAAATCAAACATCAAATTAATTCAATAATAATTAAATATACAAATCATGTTATCCAATATAGCTGGCAGTTGATTGTGCTAAATTAGCCTTCTACCCTTTGTTTACTTAAGGATCAACACTATAAGGCTGGTAAAGTCAATTGTGTCGCAATGCTTTGAAATGTAAACAGCATCTGGAGACAAACATTAAAATAGAACGTTACAGAGCCATAGGACAGCATGGAGATCCATGTCAGCATCAGTAGGCCTGTTATTTTATGGTATTTATACACTATTTTGAGGTGAACCAAAGCTTATCAAGAGCTGAGAAATAACATACAATACTGGACCGCGTCTGATAAATAGACTTGAAAAAAATAGTTAGAAGTACTAGTCTAGCTACAAGACCAACAACATTTTCACTTACTCACACATTCACTCCAAGTCAGAAAGTGGTCTCACCTTCTTGCCAATGGCATGTACAGTCCTAACAGTATCTTCATCTTTGTGCTGGTCTGCTCTGACATTTCCATTAGCGTCGTCACAGAGGGTGTCAAGAGGAGAGGCTCCGATGGAGCCCGGGACACAGACACGCAGGCAATGTGACACTTGCTGTGTTCATGGTCACAAATGTTCTCCAGCGTCATCGTTTTATTTCCGATGACAAATGAGTTGTTTCTGCTTTTACCTTTAGCAGCATTTAGCATAACTCATCACCACAGACTCCGCATCATACTGTAGCCAGCCTCTTGAAACTCCTTTATCGCCAAACCTCCATTTCTCACAGAACATTCTTTTTTGATGTGATCCGTCCTCCTTTCCTCGTGGGTTTTCGTTTCAAAGGTTGGCTTACTCCAGGTAAATGTCGCCACATAACAGCTATTTAATGAACGCTAGCTACCAACAGACCCGTGGCAAGTGAGCGGTGTCGAGTAGCTGATGTCCCGTCGGTAAACAGTGCCACGAAACTAGGAGCACTAGAGAAGGTCTGTGGCTGGCAAACATGAGTAATTTCCTCCGAGCCATTATGCTAGATATTTTATTACATGACTATTTTGGTGCAAACATTTACCCGCCAGTGTTGGGGATAGCCTTCTGAGATTTACTCGCCAAACAGAAAATCTACCCGCATTTGGCGCTTGTTAATTTTGGACCCTGCCCATAAGAAAACACAACTTTGCAAGGCGGTGACCAACGATGGTCACAGACTTCTGTCATGACGTGGCCCTTTTTGGGTATAGCTAGTGGCTTCCCCCTCTCTCTCTCCTACACCCAGGTTCTGTTATCTCAGGTCGTAAATTCCTGGCGGAGACTATCTCCCCCTGGCCATGCAGAAAGAGAGACACAGAGAGAAAAAAGGATTTCACATGGGCAACTCCCCAAAATGGGAATTTGAAACAAAATGTTCACTTGTGAGAAGGTGGGAATGGTCTGTAGACACTTAAAGGATGGGTCTGACGAGTGTGTTTCATTTGGTGACCTTAGAGAGGACAGGAAACACACATAACTATATCTCTGAATGTGTACATTTCTCAATTATGGGGTTTGCATCTAATTCTCGTATAAAATGAATGAGTAAAGATGAAACTATTTGTGAAATTATGTAATGTGATGTTAAACCTTTAATGTGAGAGAATTGTATTCCCTTTAAAGTTTAACTAAGTCATTGGCCCGCCCCCGTGAGCACAGGCATGATCTGGCGTCAGAGAACCGCCTCTTCTATTGTTACGAATAAACTCCCCCCCCTGAGGAAATCCTCTTCAGACCATGCGTACCTCAGTGGACCCTGTGGTTGCAATGGTTGTTGAATTCCTAACCATACCACGTGGAGCATTGGCTACACGGTGGGAAATGGTTCAACTCTGAGACTATCGAGCCTGACAGAATAAGAGCAAATCTTAGATACTAATTACTATTCTGCAGCTAGAAATTGTGAACCTGGGATTGCGAATACCGACAACCGCCAAAACACCTATTCTATGAGAACATTTCTGAATGGTACTCTGAAGAATCCGTTCTAACCACAAAATACTTTGATCTTCAGGGAAGCAGAGAGAGAGACGCTCATGAACTGACTCTCCGCAGACAGACGATTCCAACAGAAATCATGACGACACACTGGGCGTAAATATATATTGATTGAAATTATTCCAGAATGAGTGAGAGTTCATGTCCAAAGAATTAGCATTTCAATTAATATAATTATCAACTGTGTAGTGATTCCTTTTTGTCTTTCCCGCATCTTCTCAGTCCACACTAGAGGTCGACCGATTAATCGGAATGACCGATTAATTAGGGCCGATTTCAAGTTTTCATAACAATCGGTAATCGGCATTTTTGGACACCGATTATGGCCGCTTACATTGCACTCCACGAGGAGACTGCGTGGCAGGCTGGCTACCTGTTATGCAAGTGCAGAAAGGAGCCAAGGTAAGGTGCTAGCTAGCATTAAACTTATCTTATAAAGAACAATCAATCTTAACATAATCACTAGTTAACTACACATGGTTGATGATATTACTAGTTTATCTAGTTTGTCCTGCGTTGCATATAATCGATGCGGTGCCTGTTAATTTATCATTGAATCACAGCCTACTCAGCCAAACGTGTGATTTAACAAGCGCATTCGCGAAAAAAGCACTGTCGTTGCACCAATGTGTACCTAACCATAAACATCAATGACTTTCTTAAAACTGCATATTCAGTTAATATTGCCCCCATAACATGAATTTCCATAAACTAGGAAATTGTGTCTCTTCTCTTGCGTTCTGTGCAAGCAGAGTCAGGGTATATGCAGCAATTTGAGCTGCCTGGCTCATTGCGAACTGTGTGAAGACCATTTCTTCCAAACAAAGACCGTAATTAATTTGCCAGAATTGTACATAATTATGTCATAACACTGAAGGTTGTGCAATGTAACAGCAATATTTAGACTTAGGGATGCCACCCGTTAGATAAAATACGGAACGGTTCCGTATCTCACTGAAAGAATAAACGTTTGTTTTCAAAATGATAGTTTCCGGATTTGACCATATTAATGACCTAAGGCTCGTATTTCTGTGTGTTATTATATTATAAGTAAGTCTATGATTTGATAGAGCAGTCTGACTGAGCGGTGGTAGGCAGCAACAGGCTCGTAAGCCTTCATTCAAACAGCACTTTCCTGCATTTTCCAGCAGCTCTTCGCTGTGCTTCAAGCATTGCGCTGTTTATGACTTCAAGCCTATCAACTCCCGAGATTAGGCTGGCAATACTAAAGTACCTATTAGAACATCCAATAGTCAAAGGTATATGAAATACAAATGGTATAGAGAGAAATAGTCCTATAATAACTACAACCTAAAACTTCTTATCTGGGAATATTGAAGACTCATGTTAAAAGGAACCACCAGCTTTCATATGTTCTGAGCAAGGAACTTAAACATTAGCTTTTTTACATGGCACATATTGCACTTTTACTTTCTTCTCCAACACTTTGTTTTTGCATTATTTAAACATGTTTCATTATTTATTTGAGACAACATTTATTTTATTGATGTATTATTATAAGTATTTTAAGTTAAAATAAGTGTTCATTCAGTATTGTAATTGTCATTATTACAAATATATATATATATATAAAAAAAATTAATAATAAATCGTCTGATTAATCGGTATCGGCTTTTTTGGGTCCTCCAATAATCGGTATCGGCGTTGAAAAATCATAATCGGTCGACCTCTAGTCCACACCCACTTCCCTTTGTCCACCAAGCCGTCATATTGGCTTAGCCCACTAGGGAACCTCCCCTATAATTTCCTTGTAACCATATCTACTGTTTGAGTGTTTATGCATGTCCGTGATTATTTAGTTAGTAAATCAATTATTAAGACAATTGGTGTATGGATGATTCATTGTAAAGGCTGTGCAGTGTTTGTGCAGATAACCAACAATTTACGATGTTTAGACTGAGACTAACGTGAGTAAGGGAACTCCCCCCCCAATTGTACAAAATAACATGGCAAGTTATTGGCACCGAGCGGAGCATATACACGATGGACAAATACACTACTTCTGGCGGTGTTTCATCCAAAGTTGATGGCAAATGCCATGTTGCAAATGAGCTGTGTAACACTCCAAAAATCCTATAGTGGGCGAGTGCGTTCTATCCTAATTTTTCATAGGCCTATTGTAACGCAAGTCAAGACCCAAGAGTAAAATTTTGAAAGTTTTGGCAAAAACTTATCACCCCCTTAAAAAAGTGCTTTCTGGACCGTTTTTCGAAATTCTTTCGATTTTTAGGTCAATTACACATGTATAAGAACTGTATGAAAATACTTTAGTCACATTTTATTATCATAATTTATTTTGAAATGTTTACTTGTACTTAAGGAATATGTTTTGTGCATTTGCAATGTGATTTAATATGAAGTCAAAAATGTGAATAAATTAGAAAAACTTATCAACCCCTTTAAAAAAGTGCTTTTTGGATTTCATAGTCGAAAAAATAATAAAAAATTTAAAGGTCAAAATGAAGCATTTAAAACTGTATTGAAAATCGTGCGTGGTAACCCAAAACATGAAACATAGAATATTTTCTGACTTTTTTTGAAAACCTCCATAAATCACTCAGGCCAGCACCCATTGATTTTTGGCCGTAGAATAGTGCTCCCAGAGCGGGTATGGAAGTCTGGATGCCCCCTAAAAGCAATTTCAACCGTCTTGAAAAATGGCACCTGGTAAGCCAAAAACAATACCAGGTGCACGAAAAGTTTGGACTTAGAATATTTTTTAAGTTTTTTGGAAAAACTCCATAAATCACTCAGGCCATTGACTCGAGAAGAAAAAACATAAAATATTTTCCAGAAAAAAAAACAGAATATTTTTTGACTTTTTTGGAAAACCTCCATAAATCACTCAGGCCAGCACCCATTGATTTTTGCCCGTAGTATAGTGCTCCCAGAGCGGGTATGGAAGTCTGGATCCCCCCTAAAAGCATTTAAGGCTCTGTGTGTCTTTAAGCACCATACTTTTTCATTCCATCCTTGCTGTGTGTGTGTGTGAGCTTTTCTTTGACATCTGTTTAGAGAAATGACTGATTTACACTTCATGAGGGTTGCCTAATCACACACTTAAAGTTTTGGAAAGATCTGACTTTTTTAACCCTTTGAAACAGCACCTATGACCCCATGTTAAGGCACTTCCGGTTGGCACAGGAAGCTATAAGTAAATACCTATCCTGATCGGGGTATGCTTTTACAGAATCCTGAGTTTTAAGTCTATACGTTAAGAACTGACTGATTTACACAGGGTTGAATGCACTATACAGTAATCCCTCGTTTATCGCGGGGGTTACGTTCCGAAAATGACCCGCGATAAGTGAAATCCGCGAAATAGAAAACTTTTTTTTTTTTTTTACAATTAGCAACTATTACATGTATACAAATACAGTGACTCACGTGTAGGCCGTTTCACTGATCTTCAGACTGGGCCGCTGCATCCTGACTGCGCTCTGCAGTGTTCTCTTCTTCTGAAGCCCGCAGTGCAGGTGTGTTTGTTCGGGAGAAGAACATAGTGATAGGCAGCTGTTGTCGCTCTTTTTTCTTCTTTGCAAAAAGATCCTTGTACACCGACATGCCACCATCGATTACGTTGGAGAACTGTAATGAACGGCTCATCAAAGGGTCCCATTCCTCAGCTACTCGCTTAAGTTCAGTGGCCATTCGCACCATGGTTGCTAAGCGACCAAGCGTTAGTCCTTCCTCCTCATCTCTCGTGTCCTCTTCTCCCTCTTCTCTTTCATCGTCGCTTTGTGGCTTTGTCATTTCTGCCAGCTCTGCATCGGTCAGCGGCTGTGCGTCTCCATCAATCATCAATCATTAATGTAAATTTGCCAAGCTGTTTTATGTACGTACACATAACTGCACGAGACGACAAAATGATAGCACAATTCGTAGCATGTTTTGATACAAGAAGCGGGAGTGAGTTTTTAGCGAATCAGAATGCAGAGCACAATGCACCAAAAAAAAAAAAAAAATGCATTATGAAAATCCGCGAAATAGCGAATCCGCGATAAGTGAACCGCGAAGTGGCGAGGGATCACTGTATATCACAAACTGCTGGTTGGGTATGGCAAAACACTTTTAGGGTGATTTTATCACTTCCGGTTGCTCCAGGAAGCTTAGAATCAACACAGGTAGACCTCATAGTGGCTTGATGGATTGTCATTGAAGACAGGTTCATAAGACATTCATAACCCACATAGGCTTCAGGTTGAATTTAGAGGTGCAGGCAATGTGTTCCTATGGGAGAGATGTCATTGTAAACTGTTTGATGTAAACACCTTCTTTTAACTGTTAAGGGTTAATGCCACATGGTCAATGTTAGGCTTGCACAGATCGGGAGGACCTTAAGAACCTTCCTGAGGTCAAATTGTGCTTCTAACCTTAATAGTTCTCTCTCTGTCTCCCAAAAGCAAATAAAATTGACATTGAGGTCAAAGGGTCATTTGGGTCCGTCTTCTTGTAACGGTCGCTGCGCTCAGACCGAGCGAGCTACGGTTAAGCGGGGCATCTCGTTGAACTCGGCACGGCCTGGAGATAATGGTAATGCCATTGCAGGCTTTGTGTGTCTTTAAGCACCGTACTTTTTCACTCCATCCTTGTGTGTGTGTGTGTGTGTGAGAGCTTTTCTTTGACATCTGTTGGGAGAAATGACTGCTTTACAGTTCATGAGGCTTGTCTAATCACATATATGAAGTTTTGAAAAGTTCTGACCTTTTAACCCTTCAAAACAGCATCTATGACACCATCTTAAGGCACTTCCGGTTGCTCCAGGAAGCTTAGAATCGACACAGGTAGACCTCATAGTGGCTTGATGAATTGTCATTGAAGACTGGTTCATAAGACATTCATAACCCACATAGGGTTTATTTAAAGAATGCACGTTACATTTGCAATATGATGTGATGTTTTTCACTGTTGAATCATATTGCAAATGTAACATGCATTCTTTAAATACTTTAGAAATACAAAATTGAACGGCCTGATGACCATCAGGATGGCCGGGCAGTGATAGTGGTTCCTCTCCATCGCTCGTTGTGTAATTTCATCATGTCGATTTTGGTGATGGCCTCACTGTTGAATCATATTGCAAACATAACACACACTGTTACGTTTGCAATATGATGTGTTGAATCATATTGCAAATGTAACGTGCATTCTTTAAATACTTTACAAATACAAAATTGAACGGCCTGATGACCTCAGGATGGCCGGGCAGTGATAGTGGTTCCTCTCCATCGCTCGTTGTGTTAAATTTCATCATGTCGCTTTTTGTGATGGTACCCCCCTGTTGAAACATATTGCAAATTTAGAGGTGCAGGCAATGTGTTCCTATGGGAGAGATGTCATTGTAAACTGTTTGATGTAAACACCTTCTTTTAACTGTTAAGGGTTAATGCCACATGGTCAATGTTAGGCTTGCACAGATCGGGAGGACCTTAAGAACCTTCCTGAGGTCAAATTGTGCTTCTAACCTTAACGGTTCTCTCTCTGTCTCCCAAAAGCAAATATAATTGATATTGAGGTCAAAGGGTAATTTGTGTCCGTCTTCTTGTAACGGTCGCTGCGCTCAGACCGAGCGAGCTACGGTCAAGCGGGGCATCTCGTTGAACTCGGCACGGCCTGGAGATAATAGTAATGCCATTGCAGGCTTTGTGTGTCTTTAAGCACCGTACTTTTTCACTCCTTTTTGTGTGTGTGTGTTTGTGTGAGAGAGCTTTTCTTTGACATCTGTTGGGAAAAATGACTGATTACAGTTCATGAGGGTTGTCTAATCACACAAGTGAAGTTTTGAAAAGATCTGACCTTTATTACCCTTCAAACCTGACCCTTTGGCACCATTTTAAGGTACTTCCAGTTGACATAGGAAGCTGAAAGTGAACACATACCCTCCTTGGGGTAGGCTCTTATATAATATTGAGGTTTAAGTCTTTATGTTAAGAACTGACTTATTTAAAGAGGGTTAAATGAGTGTGTGTTATTTCATAAAATCACATAAAATCACAGAATTCTCGCAGAGCTTCGAGACCCACTTTAAAAATGTACGTCTGAACACACTGCAACTGGATCTGTGAGTTTTTTGGAGAAAAAAAATCCTCTTTGTGAACATGACCAAATGGACAATGTACGATTTCTCTTAAATTACGATAGATAAATGGCTGGTTCTTTTTTTCCTGACACCGTATGCTTATGTACTTTGACGTGAAGCGGTCAAATTAGCACCCTACTTTGCGTTTTTGACCTTTAATCCCAGAAAAATGGCCATAACTCAAAAAGCGCTGAGGCCTCGACGCCTTCTTGTTCGGGGCCAACTGCCCATTACTCCAAACCTACGCTCGCCGAGTTTCGTCTTCGAAATATTTTCCGTTTAGGAGAAAAGGCCGCGCGCGTTTGCCACGTGCTCGTGCGCTTGCAATATGATTTATTTTCCCTCGTGGGAATTTTCGAGAATGCGGAAAAAAGTCAAAAATTTCTCATTTTTATAAAACGGAAACCGAACGTCCAAGACGTTTTCTTCGATGACTTCCCGAAAGAGCTCTCCCCCGCCCGCGGCCCAACGCCGTCCGCGATTTTTAGAAACGTCGCCGGACGTCAGGTAGGGGACCGTACATTTGCAATGGGACTATTTTCACTAACCATACGGCTCCCATAAAATAAGTCCCTTAAGGTATGGTAAAGAATAAATCATTAAGAAGAAGACTAATTGATCAGATATTAAAATATCTGAAGATTTATATTAGGAAAATTATAACTTTGTAATGTGAAGATTTTCCTTGGTGCCCGAACTTCCTAGTTAATTCCATTTAATGATTAGTTAAAACACGTAATAATAATTGCAGAGAATAGATTTGATAAAATAGTCTTCAGTTTAAATAATGCCGAAGACACGACACTTCACAGAACTGATCTGCTCGAACGCGTGCAATGAGTCAGTCAGCCAGCCACTCAGTCCGTCAGTCACTGGTCTTCATCTAAGATTGCCATGATATTGATGTGGTTCCTAAGATTAAAACACCAGACCAAAATCTGTTTACATGAAAAGTCACCAGTCATTCAGTCAGTCAGACAGTCAACCAGCTAATTGATCAATTAAATCTCACACTCAGCACTTACTGCGCACATCCTGGGAGAAGGCCTTGACCCAGGCATACATCTTGATGAACTTGATGTAGTTGAGGATCTCGTTCATCTTCTGCACCCGTCGGTCCGTCACGGCCACGCCCTTCCTCCTGAAGTAGGCCGTCAGCCTTGAGCTGAACATCTGAAGCAGGGAACACACAGTGAAATGTTGTTATATAATGTATTTTCATCGGTCGGTTGCTCTGTATGTGTATATATATATATATATTAACGTCTGTATGCATGTACAGTACCAGTCAAAAGTTTGGACACACCTACTCATTCAAGGGTCTTTCTTGATTTTTACTATTTTCTACATTGTAGAACAATAGTGAAGACAGCAAAACTATGAAATAACACATATGGAATCATGTAGCAACCAAAAAAAGTGTTCAACAAATCAAAATATATTTGAGATTTGAGATTCGTCAAAGTAGTCACCCTTTGCCTTAATGACAGCTTTGCACACAGCTTTGCACATTCTCTCAACCAGCTTCAAGAGGTAGTCACCTGGAATGCCTTGTTAAAAGTACATTTATGGAATTTCTTTCCTCTTAATGTGTTTGAGCCAATCAGTTCTGTTGTGACAAGGTATGGAAATATGGCTGCCGTCTTATCGGATCTTAACCAACCATGCTATTTTGTTTGTTTTTTCGCGTTGTTCGTAACTTGTTTTGTACATAATGTTTCCACAAACGTCTCTTATGACCGAAAAGAGCTTCTGGAATCAGAACTGGGATTATTCAACTCAAATTGGACGAGGAGTTCTTCTTCAATGAGTCGGACGCGAGGAATATGCCTCAGACACCCGACCAGGCCCAGATCCCCGTGATTTGCTGGAAAAGGAAATGTAGGTTTTGTGGAAAGAGATCAGGATGCCTTGTGAGGATCAGGCGACGAGTGGCTAATCTTCCCTTGCCTTCCGTTCTGCTAGCTAACGTTCAATCGCTGGAATATAAATGGGCCGAACTGAAAGCATGTATATCCTACCAACAGGACATTAAAAACTGTAATATCTTATGTTTCACCGAGTCGTGGCTGAACGATGACATTAAGAACATACAGCTGGTGGGTTATACACTCTATCGGCAGGACAGAACAGCAGCCTCTGGTAAGATACGGGGCGGGGGCCTATGCATATTTGTAAACAATAGCTGGTGCATGATATCTAAGGAAGTCTCGGGATTTTGCTCGCCTGAGGTAGAGTATCTCATGATAAGCTGTAGACCACACAATCCAACTAGAGAGTTTTCTTCTGTATTTTTTGTAGCTGTCTACATACCACCACAGACCAGAGGATTGCACTAAAACCACACTCAATGAGCTGTATTCCGCCATAAGCAAACAGGAAAATGCTCATCCAGAGGCGGCGCTCCTAGTGGCCGGTGACTTTAATGCAGGGAAACTTTCATCAGTTTTACCTACAGTCGTGGCCAAAAGTTTTGAGAATGACACAAATATAAATTTTCACAAAGTCTGCTGCCTCAGTTTGTATGATGGCAATTTGCATACACTCCAGAATGTTATGAAGAGTGATCAGATGAATTGCAAAGTCCCTCTTTGCCATGCAAATGAACTGAATCCCCCAAAAACATTTCCACTGCATTTCAGCCCTGCCACAAAAGGACCAGCTGACATCATGTCAGTGATTCTCTCGTTAACAGAGGTGCGAGTGTTGACGAGGACAAGGCTGGAGATCACTCTGTCATGCTGATTGAGTTCGAATAACAGACTGGAACCTTCAAAAGGAGGATGGTGCTTGGAATCATTGTTCTTCCTCTGTCAACCATGGTTACCTGCAAGGAAACACGTGCCGTCATCATTGCTTTGCACAAAAAGGGCTTCACAGACAAGGATATTGGTGCCAGTAAGATTGCACCTAAATCAACCATTTATCGGATCATCAAGAACTTCTAGGAAAGCGGTTCAATTTTTGTGAAGAAGGCTTCAGGGCGCCCAAGAAAGTCCAGCAAGCGCCAGGACCGTCTCCTAAAGTTGATTCAGCTGCGGGATCGGGGCACCACCAGTACAGAGCTTGCTCAGGAATGGCAGCAGGCAGGTGTGAGTGCATCTGCACGCACAGTGAGGCGAAGACTTTTGGAGGATGGCCTGGTGTCAAGAAGGGCAGCAAAGAAGCCACTTCTCTCCAGGAAAAACATCAGGGACAGACTGATATTCTGCAAAAGGTACAGGGATTGGACTGCTGAGGACTGGGGTAAAGCCATTTTTTCTGATGAATCCCCTTTCCGATTGTTTGGGGCATCCAGAAAAAAGCTTGTCCGGAGAAGACAAGGTGAGCGCTACCATCAGTCCTGTGTCATGCCAACAGTAAAGCATCCTGAGACCATTCATGTGTGGGGTTGCTTCTCAGCCAAGGGAGTGCTCACTCACAATTTTGCCTAAGAACACAGCCATGAATAAAGAATGGTACCAACACATCCTCCGAGAGCAACTTCTCCCAACCATCCAGAAACAGTTTGGTGACAAACAATGACTTTTTCCAGCATGATGAAGCACCTTGCCATAAGGCAAAAGTGATAACTAAGTGCCTCGGGGGGCAAAACATCGATATTGTGGGTCCATGGCCAGGAAACTCCCCAGACCTTAATCTCGTTGAGAACTTGTGGTCAATCCTCAAGAGGCGGGTGGACAAACAAAAACCCACAAATTCTCCAAACTCCAAGCTTTGGTTATGCAAGAATGGCCTGCCGTCAGTCAGAATGTGGCCCAGAAGTTAATTGACAGCATGCCAGGGTGGATTGCAGAGGTCTTGAAAAAGAAGGGTCAACACTGCAAATATTGACTCTTTGTATCAACTTCATGTAATTGTCAATAAAAGCCTTTGACACTTATGAAATGCTTGTAATTATACTTCAGTATTCCATAGTAACATCTGACAAAGATGTTTGTGAAAATTTATATTTGTGTCATTCTCAAAACTTTTGGCCACGAATGTAATTTCTATCAGCATGTTAAATGTGCAAACCGAGGGGAAAAAATTTGACCACATTTACTCCACACACAGAGATGCATACAAAGCTCTCCCTCACCCTCCATTTGGCAAATCTAACCATAACTCTATCCTCCTGATTCCTGCTTACAAGCAAAAATTAAAGCAGGAAGCACCAGTGACTCGGTCTTAAAAAAAGTGGTTAGATGAAGCAGATGCTAAACTACAGAACTGTTTTGCTAGCACAGACTGGAATATGTTCCGGGATTCTTCCAATGGCATTGAGGAGTACACCACACCAGTCACTGGCTTTATCAATAAGTGCATTGAGGACATCGTCCCCACAGTGACCGTACCTACATACCCCAACCAGAAGCCATGGATTACAGGCAACATTCGCACTGAGCTGCTGCTTTCAAGGAGCGGGACTCTAACCTGGAAGCTTATAAGAAATCCCGCTATGCCCTCCAATGAACCATCAAACAGGCAAAGTGTCAATACAGGACAAAAATCGGATCGTACTACACCGGCTCTGACACTCGTCGGATGTGGCAGAGCTTGCAAACTATTACAGACTACAAAGGGAAGCACAGCCGAGAGCTGCCCAATGACACGAGCCTACCAGACGAGCTAAATAACTTCTATGCTCGCTTCGAGGCAAGTAACACTGAAACATGCATGAGAGCATCAGCTGTTCCGGACAACTGTGTGATCACGCTCTCCGCAGCCGATGTGAGTAAGACCTTTAAACAGGTCAACATTCACAAGGCCGCTGGGCCAGATGGATTACCAGGACGTGTACTCTGAGCATGTGCTGACCAACTGGTAAGTGTCTTCACTGACATTTTCAACCTCTCCCTGTCTGAGTCTGTAATACCAACATGTTTCAAGCAGACCGCCATAGTCCCTGTGCCCAAGAACACAAAGGTAACCTGCCTAAATGACTACCGACCCGTAGCACTCACATCTGTAGCCATGAAATGCTTTGAAAGGCTGATCATGGCGCACGTCAATACCATTATCCCAGAAACCCTAGACCAGTGGTCTCCAACCGGTCGATCACGATCGACTTGTCGATCTCCAAGGCTTTTCTAGTCGATTGCCAAACACTTCTGTAAAAAACCCAACGATAAAGCCTTGGTGGTAGGTGCAGCTAATTCAGCTGCCCTGCTCGCTGGTTAGAAAAACTGTTGCCATTTCATGTGTCTGAAGGTACAAACTCTGCTTTCCCGGTGGGCCTGGAGAGGAAATCAAGAGCACTATGCCACCGCTGGCAAATCAGATTGCTCAGATGACCGAGTCTGCAGTAACGTAGCAGGCATAAAAAAATGCTACGGCAAAATTGATACTGTGAGATTTCAAAACGTTTAAAACCATGACTCGAGAGAGACTGTCAACGAATACAGCAAAGAGCTGAGTTCATGTTTAAGTTCTTACTCAGCACTGTCAATACTTTGTATTCATACTTTTATAACCCATAAAATGTGCATTCTTCCAATTTTCACTCAGCGCTACAACAAGCAGTGCAGCAGTAATGAATGAGTAGGAAAGTGTATCTACAGGCTTGCATTGTTATTATTAGCGACTTGGGCCTTTTTTAATATCAAGGAATATTTCACTTTCTCTGTTCATAGGAGTAACAACAACAACAGAAATAATGCGGTGCGAGTCGAGTTTCGCCATCAGCTGGAAGACGGTGTCCCTTTTTGGTCAGTGTCAATGGGGGACAGGGAGAACGGAGGGATGTTGAGAGACAGACCCCTCAGTCTGCTGCTCTCTCCCTCCGCTGAGACTGACCATCAGATGCAGGCATCATCAGCCCAGTAAAATAAAAAGTGAATTATTTAAATGTATGCTCACGCAGCTGTGCCTCACAAGTAATACAACAATGGATCTATTACTGGTGTGATTATATAGCCTACCTCAAATTTTGAAATAATAAAAAAATATGTCCCAAACAATGCATTGGCAGGTAAATTCAAGCAAAGCCAGTATGCTGTGATAATGTATTGGGCATATAGCTTACTGCACTAACCTCATTGCTACATTACTGTTTTTAATTGGCTATTGTTGGATAGGCTTACATTTTTTAAGTCATGATAATAAAAAAAAATCAGAGCAGTACATCTCTGCATGCATTTTGACTCAGAAAGTGATCTTGACTCAGAAAAGGTTGGTGACCACTGCCCTAGAACCACTCCAATTTGCATACCGCACCAACAGATCCATAGATGATGCAATCTCTATTGCACTCCACACTGCCCTTTCCCACCTGGAGAAAAGGAACACCTATGTGAGAATGCTATTCATTGACTACAGCTCGGCGTTCAAAACCATAGTACACGCAAAGCTCATCACTAAGCTAAGGACCCTGGGACTAAACACCTCCCTCTGCAACTGGATCCTGGACTTCCTGACGGGCCGCCCCCAGGTGGTAAGGGTAGGCAACAACACATCTGCCACACTGATCCTCAACACGGGGGCCCCTCAGGGGTGCGTGCTCAGTCCCCTCTACTCCCTGTTCACTCATGACTGCACGGCCAGGCACGACTCCAACACCATCATTAAGTTAGCTGATGACAACAGTGGTAGCCTGATCACCGACAACGATGAGATAGCCTATAGGGAGGAGGTCAGAGACCTGATCGTGTGGTGCCAGGACAACAACCTCTCCCTCAACGTGATCAAGACAAATGAGATGATTGTGGACTACAGGAAAAAGAGGACCGAGCACGCCCCATTCTCATCGACGGGGCTGTAGTGGAGCAGGTTGAGAGGTACAAGTTCCTTGGCGTTCACATCACCAACATACTAACATGGTCCAAGCACACCAAGACAGTCGTGAAGAGGGCATGCCAAAACCTATTCCCCCTCAGGAGACTGAAAAGATTTGGCATGGGTCTTCAGATCTTCAAAAGGTTTTACAGCTGCACCATCAAGAGCATCATGACGGGTTGCATCACTGCCTGGTATGGCAACTGCTCGGCCTCCGACCGCAAGGCACTACAGAGGGTAGTGCGTACGGCCCAGTACGTCACTGGGGCTAAGCTTCCTGCCATCCAGCACCTCTATACCAGGCGATGTCAGAGGAAGGCCCTAAAAATTGTCAAAGACTCCAGCCACCCTAGTCATAGACTGTTCTCTCTGCTACCGCACGGCAAGCGGTAGCGGAGCGCCAAGTCTAGGTCCAAGAGGCGTCTAAACAGCTTCTACCCCCAAGCCATAAGACTCCTGAATAGCTAATCAAATGGCTACCCAGCCTATTTGCATTGCCCCACCCCCAACCCCCCTACGCTGCTGCTACTCTGTTATTATCTATGCATAGTCACTTTAACCAATAATGTAGTTTTAAGAAAATCCCTAAAAAAGTAAGAGATAAGAATAACAAATCATTGAAGAGCAGCAGTAAATAACAATAGCTGGGCTGTATACAGGGGGTACTGGTAAAGAGTCAATGTGTCAATGTGAGGGGGGCACCGGTGTAGAGGTAATGGAGGTAATTATGTACATGTAGGTCGAGTTAAGGGCTTGTAAGTAAGCATTTCACTGCATTTGGCGCATGTGACAAATAACATTTGATTTGATTTACAGAAGATAACCCTTTTAGGTAAAAGACCTAAAAGTCCATATTCTGGCAAGAACAGCTCAAATAAGCAAAGAGAAACGACAGCCCATCATTACTTTAAAGACAGTCAATGCGGGAAATGTCAAGAACTTTTCTTCAAATGCAGTCGCAAAAACCATCAAGGGCTGTGATGAAACTGGCTCTCATGAGGGCCGCCACAGGAATGGAAGACCCAGAGTTACCTCTGCTGCAGAGGATAAGTTCATTAGAGTTACCAGCCTCAGAAATTGCAGCCCAAATAAATGCTTCACAGAGTTCAAGTAACAGACACCTCAACATCAACTGTTTAGAGGAGACTGAAGGAATCAGGTCATCAAAGAAACCACTACTAATGAACACCAATAAGAATAAGAGACTTATTTGGGCCTAGAAACACGAGCAAGGGACATTAGACAGGCGGAAATCTGTCCTTTGGTCTGATGAGTCCAAATTTGAGATTTTTGGATCCAACCGCCATGTCTTTGTGAGACGCAGAGTAGGTGAACGAATAATCTCTGCATGTGTGTTTCCCACCGTGAAGCATGGAGGAGGTGGTGTGATGGTGCTTTGCTGGTGACACTGTCTGTGATTTATTTAGAATTCAAAGCACACTTAACCAGCATGGCTACCAGAGCATTCTGCAGCGATACGCCATCCCATCTGGTTTGCGCTTAGTGGGACTATCATTTGTTTTTCAACAGGACAATGACCCAACACACCTCTAGGCTGTGTAAGGGCTATTTGACCAAGAAGGAGAGTGATGGAGTGCTGCATCAGATGACCTGGCCTCCACAATCACCTGACCTCAACCCAATTGAGATGGCTTGGGATGAGTTGGACGCAGAGTGAAGGAAAAGCAGCCAAGTGCTCAGCATATGTGGAAACTTCAAGACTGTTGGAAAAGCATTCCAGGTGAAGCTGGTTGAGAGAATGCCAAGAGTGTGCAAAGCTGTCATCAAGGCAAAGGGTGGCTACTTTGAAGAATCTCACGTATAAAATGTATTTTGAACTGTTTAACACTTTTTTGGTTACTACATGATTCCACATGTGTTATTTCATAGTTTTGATGTCTTCACTATTATTCAACAATGTAGAAAATAGTCAAAATAAAGAAAAACCCTGGAATGAGTAGGTGTGTCCAAACATTTGTCTGGTACTGTATGTATGCATGTGGGCTCCTCACCATAGCAGGGTAGAAGAGGATGAAGACTGCAGAGCCCAGTAAGGAGGTGGGCCCCAGTATAGCCAGGTTGAAGCCCATCCCCAGCACAGCAATAAGAGGCCCGCCTGCCAGCAGACTGCCCACAGCCGCCGCCTCAAACATCCGCTGGCCGTCGTTAGAACACATGTTGATCAACTGCAGAGAGAGAGAGTGCGATAGACACTTACATCAGTACAGAACTACACCATCTCTATCTCTTACTCTGCATGCACATTGTATTGCATTGCAAATCATGTGTTTCTGAAACAATAGCAAACTGTTTTGCAATGCTAGTACTGTATTAAAGGTGGGTTTCTCGTTCAGACTAATGATAAGCAACATCTGAAAAGGTTGAGCCTAAATGAGAGCTAGCATTATTGTGAGGCTAACCATTATCTCACCCCAGTCCCCCCAACCCCATCTCACCAGCCCAGTTCTCTTAAAACTTCTTATGGCTGGGGGCAGTATTGAGTAGCTTGGATGAATAAGGTGCCCAGAGTAAACTGCCTGCTACTCAGTCCCAGAAGCTAAGATATGCATATTATTAATATATTTGGATAGAAAACACTCTGAAGTTTCTAAAACTGTTTGAATGATGTCTGAGTATAACATAACTCATATGGCAGGCAAAAACCTGAGAAAAAATCCAACCAGGAAGTGGGAAATCTGAGGTTTGTAGTTTTTCAACTCATTGCCTATCGAATATATAGTGGGATATTGGTCATATTGCACTTCCTACGGCTTCCACTAGATGTCAACAGTCTTTAGAACCTTGTTTGATGCTTCTACTGTGAAGGAGGGAGGAATGAGGGCTCTGAGTCAGGGGTCTGGCAGAGTGCCATGAGCTGACCACGTGTGTTCACGTGAGAGTTCGCTTGCGTTCCGTTGCATTTCTGAAGACAAAGGAATTCTCCGGTTGAAACATTATTGAAGATTTATGATAAAAACATCCGAAAGATTGATTCTATACATCGTTTGACATGTTTCTACGGACTGTAACGGAACTTTTGGACTTTGTCTTCTCGTGCCTCATGAATTTGGATTACTGGGCTAAACGCGCAAACAAAAAGGAGGTATTTGGACATAAATTATGTACTTTATCGAACAAATCAAACATTTATTGTTGAACTGGGATTCCTGGGAGTGCATTCTGATGAAGATCAAAGGTAAGTGAATATTTATAATGCTATTTCTGGCTTCTGTTGACTCCACAACCTGGCGGATATCTGTATGGCTTGGTTTTGTGTCTGAGCGCTGTACTCAGATTATTGCATGGTTTGCTTTTTCCGTAAAGTTTTTTTTAAATCTGACACAGCGGTTGCATTAAGGAGAAGAATATCTCTAATTCTGTGTATAACACTTGTATCTTATATTAAAGTTTATGATGACTATTTCTGTAAATTGATGTGGCTCTCTGCAAAATCATCGGATGTTTGGAAGCAAAACATTACTAAACGTAACGCGCCAATGTAAACTGAGATTTTTGGATATAAATATGCACTTTATCAAACACAACATATATGTATTGTGTAACATGAAGTCCTATGAGTGTCATCTGATGAAGATCATCAAAGGTTAGTGATTAATTTGATCTCTATTTCTGCTTTTTGTGACTCCTCTCTTTGGCTGGAAAAATGGCTGTGTTTTTCTGTGAATAGATGCTGACCTAACATAATGATATGTTGTGCTTTCGTCGTAAAGCCTTTTTGAAATTGGACACTGTGGTGGGATTAACAACAAGTTTATCTTTAAAATGGTGTAAAATACTTCTATGTTTGAGGAATTTTAATTATGAGATTTCTGTTGTCTTGAATTTGGCACACTGAACTTTCACTGGCTGTTGTCATATCGATCCCGTTAACGGAATCTTAGCCGATCTCAGCCATAAGAGGTTAAATAAAAAACATTTGCGTGAAGCCTCTGTCTGGTGGTCCCACCTGTCCCATGGATTTGTCTCGGATGCTGCGGAGCCGCAGGATCTTGTGGAAGGCCATGGTGAGGATGGCTCCCCGCAGGCGGGTGCCTGTGCGGTAGTTGAGGGCCCAGGTGAGCGCCAGTGACCAGGAGCGGACCAGCTCGGTGCACAGCAGCCCCACGACCAGCAGCAGGCCGTATGGAAGATCGGGCTCTGCCTGCTCTGTGTACTCCAACAGACGCTTCACCACAAAGGCCTAGCAGGAGTGGAGAGGGCAGGGATGAGGAGGGGGAAAGATGAGAGCACAGGACACGTGATTGACAGAAGCACCATGTCCAAGAGACATCTACACAAGTGCCATCATCATCATGGACATCTACTAATTCAAGACTAGCTAAAGCCGTCATGCCATGACTACCAATAATCATCTGAAGAGGGAAGTTGAACAGACTCTACTGATTAGAGATAGAATACTTTTTCTTTAGTTTCAGCTCTCACCCTTTGCTAAGATTTTGTTAAGATCCTTTAAAAAGAGAATAAGAGAAACAGTGAACTGAGAAACCCATTCCAACATGACATTTCCTATTGTTTGCATCATCAGGTAAACCGATTCAGACATTCATTGATGATACCTTCAGACATTATACCTACAGTCACATTGAGTGGGGGGGCCGTGCAGTTACACTACCGTTAAAAATTTGGGGGTCACTTAGAAATGTCCTTGTTGAGTATCTGGAGCGTCAGCATTTGTCAGCACCCTTTTGCAATTATGTTAGCACAGCTGAAAACTGTCGTCCTGATTAAAGAAGCAATAAAATTGGCCTTCTTTAGAGTAGTTGAGTATCTGGAGCGTCAGCATTTGTGGGTTTGATTACAGGCTCAAAATGGCCAGAAACAAAGAACTTTCTTGAATTTGTCAGTCTATTCTTGTTCTGAGAAATGAAGGCTATTCCATGTGAGAAATTGCCAAGAAACTGAAGATCACGTACAACGCTGTGTAATACTCCCTTCACAGAACAGCGCAAACTGTCTCTAAACAGAATAGAAAGAGGAGTGGGAGGCCCCGGTGCACAACTGAGCAATTTCTCGCATAGAACAGCTTTCATTTCTCAGAACAAGAATAGACTGACGAGTTTCAGAAGAAAGTGCTTTGTTTCTGGCCATTTTGGGACTGTAATCGAACCCATAGATGCTGATGCTCCAGATACTCAACTAGTCTAAAGAAGGCCAATTTTATTGCTTCTTTAAATCAGGATGACAGTTTTCAGCTGTGCTAACATAATTGCAAAAGGGTTTTCTAATGATCAATTAGCCTTTTAAAATGATAAATTTGGATTAGCTAACACAACGTGCCATTGGAACACAGGAGTGATGGTTGCTGATAATGGGCCTCTGTACGCCTATGTAGATATTCCATTTTTGTTAAAGTCTGCAGTTTCCAGCTACAATAGTCATTAACAAAATTAACAATGTCAACACTGTATTTCTGATCAATTTGATGTTATTTTAATGGACTAGTTTCTAAGTGACCCCAAACTTTTGAACGGTAGTGTATGTCTAATAGGCCTGGAAGCAGATTATACAATTGAGAAAGACTGAGCAAGGCGAATAGGAAAAAAAAGTCTGGATTCCACACACACACATACTGACGATATACCAACAATCAATTCTACATTCAAGTTAATCAGTCCACAACCAGGGAGTGTCAGCAAACCTAAATTGTTGATAAATGCACGTTTTATTGAAATAGGCAAATAGAAACCGTGAAACCATGTGTAAACTATTTTAAAAAATTGCACAAACAGCACACATGTAATTAAATCATAAACAGGTCAACAACAACAAAAAACAGCTGATCAGATCCAGCAGGAAAGAGTAACAAATGCATTTCACATCAGAGGCACACGATCAGGTCAACAGAGTTTTGAAAGGTTTAGCCTCAGTCTTTGAGTTTGTTTTGTTTACGTTTCTAGTCCTCTTGGTTGAGATGTGTGACATCTCATATTTAGTTGTGTTAGGTCATTGTCCAAAGATCCAAAGAGGGGGAAGAGGGTGGGCAATAATAAGAATAGAACCGAAAGCCCCTCTGCCCTGCCCCACTGGCACTGATTCTACAGAAATGGTTTTCCACCAGCGGACCAGGTCAACCTGGCTTTTAGTGAGGGGGGGATTATGAGGCCCCAAAAAGGAAGAGTCTGTAGATACAAGCCTAGTATTTTGTATCTCCCCCCTCTAGCCTGAACAGTCCAACAACACCTCGCATTTAGGGGGACACTAATATGAAAGTCTGACTGAGCATTTGGGTGGAACTGTGTTTATAACAGCAGATCGTTATCAGTGTTAATTCAAGAAAAACAAAACAGCATTGAACATTGCATACAAACATAAAAACAAAAACAATGTTAATGACATCGAACAGCATTTTACAGTGCTTTGTGGTAACCCATCAGTTATTTTTATGAAGAGATGTTTTATATGAGAGAGAGAAAGAGAGAGAGAGAGAGAGAGAGAGAGAGAGAGAGAGAAAGAAACATTTCAGAGAAAGAACTTTGATCCATCCCTGCATGAGAAACATGCCCTTACCTCTCCGGCTTTCTTCCCCCAGGGTCTCTGCCCGCTTCATTCTCTATTTCTCGCCGAGGGGTTTAAACGGACACCCTGTGGAATCTGAAGAACAGCCTCTGTCACACGCCACCTTGCATGGGGGGGAGCAGTGAGCACAAACACTTGTATGCCATGCCCTCAGCCCGTCCCAAACTGCCCATCTATAATAATGGGGGTGATACAATAATCTTCCCAGCTAACACATTTTGGTTAACGTTCTGGGGAAAAAACATTAGGTTGTGGGAAGGTTCCTGAACCAACATAACGTTCTCAGAACATTGTAAGCAAATTATTTTTCAAATTCCCAAAGGAGAACCACTAGGAAACATTAAAGAACATTCTGTGCTAGCTGGGTTGCTTTAACCTGGGTGAGAGACACAGGTGTGTTGCTGTGCTGCTATACTAAGAGCAGATGACACAGTACTTGGGTTGCAAAATTACTAAAACTTTCTCAAAGTTTCTGGGTTTTCCGGAAAATTCACAAAACCTAGGAATTGTGGAAAGGTTTCGGGAATTTTGTAACCCTTCACAGCACAGAGGTAGAGACGGCTTACTGTGGTCCCTGTGGAAGAGAGGAGGATGACAGAGGCTATCCTAGGAAAAATGGGACCGATTAACCCTAACACCTGGGTCGTGTTCATTAGGACACGCAACAGAAAACGCTTTGCATCGCATAACAAAAATGTGTCCAGGTAGTTCCTCCCTGTTTCAGTCCGTTTTTTTTCCATTTGGTGCCTAACGAACACAACCCTTCCCTCTAAAGCACCTGTTCTTACCTAGGAGGCCTACAAACACCTGAATAGCATAAAGAACAGCTGTAGGATGGACAATTGCAACAGGTGTCATTTATCTAGTCACAGAGACCATCTAGGGGGCGACAGACAGGAGTATGGTTTCTGACTAGGTGTTGTTAACTAAAGAACGAGGATTCACAATTTCCATAACCCATTACATTGTAGTCTCCTCAAAAAAGCCTGACACAATGGATCCAAGATGACAACATTGAATAGAAAAGAAAAACAGATTTGAGTTGGATTGGTAAAAACCCCAAAACAACCCATTCCATAAACCTCCGGTAGTATCCAGTTAATTTGTTTAGAATGAGTGGTCAGTAAGGCACATTTCAGACCACAGTGTCGCCCTTTACACTCGTACCCGTAAACCGGTTGAAAATGGCAGATTTGGGCACTGATAAGCACCTAAATTGGAACACAGCGGCTGTACAGTAACATGCTAAAAATTAGGTTAGAGCTCAGGCTCTACGCTTCATAGCACTGTATCGGTTTTCACTGACAGCCGTCCTGAACTTGACTAGAAGTTGCGCTCATCCCTCCTGCCTATTGGGCAACTTTGTTGTCTGAGGAGAAATGCTGTAAATTAAGAGGACTCGATGCATTTTGAAAGATGAGACGTTAAGGATTATCATAAATACCACATTGATGTCATACAAGCAAGCCAAACACCTGTGAGTCCAAATGTGCACTTCACATTTCAATATCATAAAACTCATATTTAGTGTCAACGTTTTTGATCGACAGTTAGATGACATGGCGTCATAGGCTCATTCTGTTCAAAAATTCCCTGCAGAATACTCACCTGAATGCACTCATGTATCCAAACCTATTTCTATGCAACCCAAAATGACCATCTGTTTCTCTGAACTGCCTAGTGAAGCCTAGCACTAATATCATATTTTAGAACTTAGCTGGTCATTTGGCAATAGAACACGCTTCAAATGATTCCCACCTGAACTAGATCGCCATTTATAAAATGGGCCATTTTTGGATTGTGTAAACAACAGTAATTGTGTGATGGCAGAGATGCAGGGTTGGGTTCCAAACAAAACAAATACAATTGTGCTTGCTCTAGTTCCTCAACGGCACAGCTAGGAAAACTAAAAAAGACTAGTTGAGTCATAAACCGTGAAATTTCTTATCATGTTACTGAATGAATCCAGAGTTTTTTCAAATTTCATTATAAACAAATGCGACGAAAAGTACAGTAAATGTAAAATGCACATAAAATCAACAGTGTAATGTTTGGAGTCAGTCTTGTGTCAGGTGAACGGTTGTGTCCTCAATTTAGGTCTCATCATTTTCCCATAATCTCCAAACTGTTCCCTTTCAATTGCTACCATGCTTATGCTTTTCATATTTCTTCTGTAAGAAACATTTCAATTTCGCCCTATCCATATAGGCCAATTCCCACGAGTGTAAAGGGTTAACATTGAGACAGAAGAAACTTAACACATGTAACACTCACCTGTAGGCCTCAGCCTTGATGGAGGGAAGGGGACAGAGGCAGGGGGAGAGAGCGCTACTGAAAGAAAGCCTCCACAGGGGAAGGATGAGATTACATTACTTACTGGGCCACTGAAGCCGGCTAGCTGGGTGACCATGAGGCAGAGGATGGAGAGAAGGAGTCGCGTCCGACAGAACACCCAGACCACACCGCACAGGGAAGCCTCGTCCCCTTTCACCCTGCGCTCCTCCTCCCACAGGCCGGCCAGCCTGCGCACACACAGGTGATCAAACCAAAGTCGACCAACAATCACTCACTCTATTCTCCCTCCACTAAGAGTCAAGACTGGAATTGTCGTGCCAGAGTCAGGCACCACATATGGGTACAAATCCAGTCTCAGCCTTTTCTCTGTATTCCTCTGAAACTATCCCCCCTCTACATTCTGATTATCACAGTCCATAAAACAATAAAACACGTTTTCTTAAGGGGAAAAAACTACAACTGTTGAGAACTCCGACCCAAACCTCTTGAGATCCAGACCAAGACCAGTTAAAATGTTGACAGATAAGACAGAGGCCGAGACCCAGGCCAAGCGGGTTCTTGGTATCTTTCAATTACCTATCCTTGGAAGGGTGACCTTTGTGACCCCATATGTGCAGCAATCAGTACTGACCTGTGGCGGTTGACCTTGCAGCTTTCAAACTGGGACACAGCCCACACATCCTCCAGCTGCAGTTGGCCTTTGCGGTGGGCGAGAACGGCCAACGGGGTCAGCCAGTTGAAGGTCATGAAGGAGAAGAGGCCCGCATTGTCCACCGGGTGCTCGTGCCTGTGGGGGGAGTGGGGTGGAGTTGTGGGGGACCGATAAAGTTAGAGGAACTTCTAATTGTGTACAGCAAAAGGAGTCTCTCTCTCAAGATTTCCTCCTTAGTTATTCCTTGCCACCATGTTGCCAGAGAGCACCTACAGATAAAGTCGGAAGTTTACATACACCTTAGCCAAATACATTTAAACTCAGTTCTTCACAATTCTTCAAAATTCCCTGTCTTAGGTCAGTTAGGATCACCACTTTATTTTAAGAATGTGAAATGTCAGAATAATAGTAGAGAATGATTTATTTCAGATTTGATTTCTTTCATCACATTTCTGGTGGGTCAGAAGTTTACATACTCAATTAGTATTTGGTAGCATTGCCTTTAAATTGTTCAACTTGGGTCAAACATTTCGGGTAGCCTTCCACAAGCTTCCCACAATAAGTTGGGTGAATTTTGGCCCATTCCTCCTGACAGAGCTGGTGTAACTGAGTCAGGTTTGTAGGCCTCCTTGCTCGCACACTGTTACGTTCCCCAGTTTCTGTGTTGTGGGTTTGTGTATAGGTATGTGTATTTCAGGAAATGGCTTCCTGGATTCCCCCAAGCAGCTGATTGGTCGGCCCGATGAACGATTGGAGCTGACCCCGCCCTCTCGTCAGCTACAGCTGTCTGCATTTACAAACTCCTTTTCCAGCTGGATAAAAGCCAGTGTTCCTTTGTTAGGGGAGAGAGCTTCTTGGTATGTCCTGTGTTGCTCAGAGAGAGCTTCTTGGTATGTCCTGTGTGTCGTTGTTGGTCTGTATGACTTTTTGTAAAGTATTGTGTAGCCGGTCCTGCTGACGTTTGTGTACGCCATAGGACTGTGTTTTTGATAAGTGAAATTGGTCACTTTAAGTTTGTATTATTCTGCTTTGTTTGTTCCCAGGGGGGGAAGGGAAAGGCACCTTGGAAGTGCTTAGGAAAGAGGCCTGCGGGTATACATATACCTGTAGTATGTACTATGTCTATGCACACTAGGAAAGACCTGGGCGGACCATCCCCTGTATTTTACTGTGCCAGGTTGTGCTAGTTAGGTAAGTTGTAGGAGAGGGGACTTTAACTTTCTTTGCTTTAACTATTACTTTCTTGGTCCAGCCCCTTTTCCCCAAATTACCGTGTGACGGAAATAAATTCCCTGTAAACGGTAATATATTCTGCCTCTGTCATCCTTACCTGCACCTACAGTCACATACCTCTTTCACTCCACTGGGAGTTGCGTGTAGCAGGGTGTTGCGTTCCCTCCAAAAGGCGTGCCTAACACACATGCCTTTTCAGTTCTGCCCACACATTTTCTATGGGATTGAGGTCAGGGCTTTGATGTCCACTCCAATACCTTGACTTTGTTGTCCTTAAGCCATTTTCCCACAATTTTGGAAGTATGCTTGGGGTCATTGTCCATTTGAGACCAAGCTTTAACTTCCATACTGATGTCTTGAGATGTTGCTTCAAACAAATCCACAATTTTCATTTCACATGATGCCATCTATTTTGTGAAGAGCACCAGTCCCTCCTGCAGCAAAGCACCCCCACAACATGATGCTGCCACCCCTGTGCTTCACGCTTGGGATGGTGTTCTTCTGCTTGCAAATCTCCCCCTTTTTTCCTCCAAACATAACAATGGTCATTATGGCCAAACAGTTCTATTTTTGTTTCATCAGACCAGAGGACAGTTTTTCAAAAAGTAAGATCTTTGTCCCCATGTGCAGTTGCAAACCGTAGTCTTTTTATGGCGGTTTTGGAGCAGTGGTTTCTTCCTTGCTGAGTGGCCTTTCAGGTTATGATATCTCGTTTTACTGTGGATATAGATACTTTTGTAACCTGTTTCCTACAGCATCTTCACAAGGTCATTTGCTGTTCTGAAATTGATTTGCACTTTTCGCACCAAGTATGTTCATCTCTAGGAGACAGAACGCGTCTCCTTCCTGAGCGGTATGACTGCGTGGTCCCATGGTGTTTATACTTGTGTACTATTGTTTGTACAGATGAACGTGGTACCTTCAGGCGTTTGGAAAATGCCCCCAAGGATGAACCAGACTTGTGGAGGTCTACAATTATTTTTCTGTGTTGATTTCTTTTGATTTTCCCATGATGTCAAGCAAAGAGGCACTGAGTTTGAAGGTAGGTCTTGAAATGCATCCACAGGTACACCTCCAATTGACTCAAAATTATGTCAATTAGCCTAACAGAAGCTTCTAAAGCCATGACATCATTTTCTGGAATTTTCAAAGCTGTTTAAAGGCACAGTCAACTTAGTATGTAGACTTGTGACCCACTGGAATTGTGATTACACTGAATGATAAGTGAAGTAATCTGTCTGTAAACAATTGTTGGAAAAATGACTTGTGACATGCACAAAGTAGATGTCCTAACAGACTTGCCAAAACTATAGTTAACAAGAAATTTGTGGAGTGGTTGAAACACTTAGGTTGGAGTCATTAAAACTAGGTTATGTAATCACAAGGAAAAACTCGAGGTCCTACAGATATGCACCTGTAACAGTGTTCGGTGGTGGTGGTGCTTGCTTACTTGCTGGTGGAGCGGATAGGTTTGAGGACGCCGATGCTGTGTTGGTATTTGCTCCGCACTGCTTCCTCCTCCAGCTCTTTCATGTAGGGAGCGCCACCGTCCAGGGACAAACCACCCTCTGCCCTTGCCGCCGTTTCCAGTGCATCCTGGAATTGATGGAGATGAATATTGTCAATAAGAGCAGATACATTTTAAACAATGACGTATTGGAAGCATTTAGCTTGTGGCGGACGTCACAGTGCGGACGTTAGAGGTAGCCGTACCACCTACTACAGCTCACACCGAGACTAGACCCTGGGACCTTGTCCTAGCAAACACACGTGACCACCCTCCTAAAATGTACTTAGCCAGTCACGCCACCAAAAAGGATTCAAATTGGCAACAAGTGGATACATCTCAGGTTCAGGAGTGCGTTTACAAATCCCCATCCGTTACACTTAATAATTTTTGTAGTATCTGTCCCTACTAGTTTGATGACAGTACATTTGAGAAGTTCACTCAGACATGACTCGAGAGAAATACTTGTTGCCAGTCAAGTATTAGGTAATCATCTGGCCTCCATTTGCCAGAGGGCAAAAAAAGCATAACCTTGTAGTATATGTCCCAAATGGCACCCTATTCCCTAAGTAGTACACTAGGTTCTAGTCTTGGTGTGAGCGTTCTTTAAGAGCAACACTCACAGATTAAACACGAGAGCCGCGATGCATCCACATACGCCCCCCTCCTATCATTGACCTCTCTCCTTAACCAGGATCTTGAAGATGCGTTCACGCTAAGCTGAATGCTACATCCTCCACTGCCGCTTACATAATGAACGAGGTTGGTTAATCCAGAATTCTTTACCACTTCTTAACCTACAAAACCTTTAGCTTTGAAAAGAGCATTCTATATATAATAAATCATGGCATTGTTGAATACTCGTTTCTGATTGGCTTGAAGGGCATTCTAAAGCGTGTATTATTTCTCTTTTACGCACGGTATATTTGCACAGTATTCAATGGCTGTAGTTCCATCTTACATGTTTTATGTTTGAGCTGATTTGGAAAGCAAAAGTCGAATTGAAAACAGGGCATTGTTGAATTCGATTTTCATAATAGCAAGCTGGAACTGATGGTTTGGTTAGCTAAACTAGCAAGTCTGTTTGGTTACCAAGGCAACTACTGTCGCCATCTAGTAAACTTGCTAGCTACTAAAGTGGATGAACACATTTCTAGTGGCAAATGTGTTAAATTATAGCCCTGGTATAAAAGGGATAATCAACTCGTGGCTCTTTGCGTTCTCTGGAACATAATGCAACTCCAATAGCGTGTCGTGGACCACCTTTCACGTTCATTATTTTCCATAGAACGCATAGCCTCTTGTTGATTTTCCCTTACAAAATAAATTATAAACCCAGCAAAAAATAAACGTCCTCTCACTGTCAACTGCGTTTATTTTCAGTAAACTTAACATGTGTAAATATTTGTATGAACATAAGATTCAACCACTGATATATAAACTGAACAAGTTCCACAGACATGTGACTAACAGAAATTTAATAATTTGTCCCTGAACAAAGGGGGGTCAAACTCCAAAGTAACAGTCAGTATCTTGTGTGGTCACCAGCTGCATTAAGTACTGCAGTGCATCTCCTCATTGACTGCACCAGATTTGCCAGTTCTTGCTGTGAGAGGTTACCCCACTCTTCCACCAAGGCACCTGCAATTTCCCGGACATTTCTGGGGGGAATGGCTCTAGCCCTCACCCTCCAACAGGTCCCAGGCGTGCTCAATGGGATTGAGATCCGGGCTCTTCGCTGGCCATGGCAGAACACTGACATTCCTGTCTTGCAGGAAATCACACACAGAATGAGCAGTATGGCAGGTGGCATTGTCATGCTGGAGGGTCATGTCTGGATGAGCCTGCAGGAAGGGTACCACATGAGGGAGGATGTCTTCCCTGTAACGCACAGCGTTGAGATTGCCTGCAATGACAACAAGCTCAGTCCAATGATGCTGTGACACCGCCCCAGACCATGACGGACCATCCATCTCAAAATCGATCCCGCTCCAGAGTACAGGCCTCTGTGTAACGCTCATTCCTTCGACGATAAATGTGAATCCGACCATCAGTGAAGAGCACTTTTTGCCAGTCCTGTCTGGTCCAGCGACGGTGGGTTTGTGCACATAGGCGACGTTGTTGCCGGTGATGTCTTATGAGGACCTGCCTTACAATAAGCCTACAAGCACTCAGTCCAGCCTCTCTCAGCCTATTGCGGACAGTCTGAGCACTGACTGAGGGATTGTGCGTTCCTGGTGTAACTCGGGCAGTTGTTGCCATCCTGTACCTGTCCCGCAGGTGTGATGCCTATTTAAACTTGGAGCTGATACCAAGACTAGCCTGGTCTCAGACTAGACATAACATAGTAAATGTAAATCCAGGATACTCAAATTAGCATGATATGTTACATTTGGTATAGTTACATAATACCAATGGTTCCTTAAGGCGAAAAGTAGGGTGGTTGGTCAGACTAGAGCAATGTAGTGTGCAGGCCATTGTTTATGCTGACTGATTTAAGTGAAATGTTAAGTGTGTATGGAGATGTTTCTTTCCACTATTAACCATTCCCTTTTACTCTGCTCAGACTTAATACCCATTCTGTCATACACCACAGAGCTGACGGTTTAATTAGTATAGTTACAAAATTGTATTATCATTTTTACATAGTGATTGCTTTGCATTGCATACAGGTAGGTAGTAATGACGGAGCATTTTTGTGATTAGACATGGGAATAGGAACAATCCTAATCTACTTGGGTAATAACAAAAATATCTCTACTTGGTTACGATTGTACTGCGTTACAATATTTTTCCTTGAGTAATTGGTATCATTACACAAGTATAAGAGCAACCTTGCTGTATTAAGTAAACTACCTACAACAATGGGTGGCAGCAGTGAGGCGTGATGCCTTGTTGGAGAGATGACTGGACGAGGGCATTGCCAGTTTGACTAGTGACCTTGTCTGATGCTTATTTTCAGTCAGTAACCCAGTTTAACCTACTAGAGGAATTGGTGTTAGGATCTGTTTGACACATTATTATGATCATTAAATGTTATATACTGTATATATGTAATGATTTCAACAATTTAGCAATAATTTTGTTTGACTAGATTTGTGGAAAATCTTTGGAATATTTCAAATATCTTTCATAAACCTAAATCATCTGCAAGTAGTTTTATATTTGTATGTTTTCCACCGAGGCTTAAAATAATTTGTGGAAAATAAGCTGCTGTTTTATACACTGACTGTGACTATGTACCTATTTCATTTACGACAGTACTCCAAAAAATGTTAAACCATGGAATTTTATTCATCTACCACAGATATACAGTGGGGAGAACAAGTATTGCAAATGCAAATTTAATTACTTAAAAATCATTCAATGTGATTTTCTGGATTTTTGTTTTAGATCCCGTCTCTCACAGTTGAAATGTACCTATGATAAAAAATTACAGACCTCTACATGCTTTGTAAGTAGGAAACACTGCCGATTTTGCAGGTTATCAAATACTTGTTCTCCCCACTGTATATCGTTGTCATAGGGCTATTTGCAGGTGGAATTATTACATGGAGCACCTCAACGTGTAGGTTGGGAGACCAACTGGCAGAACTAGTCTTGCGTCGCTAATGGCCCTTAACCGATCTGCTATGTCTATTTTATATATACACAGTGCTTTCGTTAAGTATTCAGACCCCTTGACTTTTTAAACCTTTTCTTACGTTACACCCTTATTCTAAAATAGATTTTCCCCTCATCTACACAATACCCCACAATGACAAAGCAAAAACAGGTTTTTAGAAATGTTAGCAGATTTTAATTTTTTATATATTTGCTATCACATTTACATAAGTATTCAGACCCTTTAGATTTTTGTAGTCATTCCAGTCATTGGCAGCAGAGAACTGGAAGGAGAGGTGGCCAAAGGAGGAATTGGCTTTGGGGGTGACCAGAGAGATGTGCTACAGGTGGGTGCTGCTATGGTGACCAGCGAGCTGAGATAAGGGGGAACTTTACCTAGCAGGGTCTTGTAGATGACCTGGAGCCAGTGGGTTTGGCAACGAGTATGAAGCGAGGGCCAGCCAACGAGAGCATACAGGTCGCAGTGGTGGGTAGTATATGGGGCTATGGTGACAAAATGGATAGCACTGTGATAGACTGCATCCAATTTATTGAGTAAGGTATTGATGAGTGATTGAAAAATAACAATTTAATCAATTTTAGAATAAGGCTATAACCTAACAAAATGTGGAAAGAGTCAAGGGGTCTGAATACTTAACGAAAGCACTGTGTGTATATGTATAAACTCAGCAAAAAAGAAACGTCCCTTTTTCAGGACCCTGTCTTTCAAAAATAATTGGATTTTTATTAATTAACTTCACAGATCTTCATAGTAAAGGGTTTAAACACTGTTTCCCATGCTTGTTCAATGACCCATAAACAATTAAAGAACATGCACCTGTGGAACGGTCGTTAAGAAACTAACAGCTTACAAACGGTAGGCAATTAAGGTCACAGTTATGAAAACTTAGGACACTAAAGAGGCCTTTCTACTGACTCTGAAAAACACCAAAAGAAAGATGCCGAGGGTCCCTGCTCATCTGCGTGAACGTGCCTTATGCATGCTTCCAGGAGGCCTGAGGACTGCAGATGTGGCCAGGGCAATAAATTACAATTTCCGTACTGTGAGATGCCTAAGACAGCGCTACAGGGAGACAGGACGGACAGCTGCTCATCCTCGCAGTGGTAGACCATGTAACAACACCTGTACAGGATCGGTACATGCGAACATCACACCTGCGGGACAGGTACAGGATGGCAACAACAACTGCCTGAGTTACACCAGGAACGCACAATCCCTCCATCAGTGCTCAGACTGTCCGCAATAGGCTGAGAGGCTGGGCTGAGGGCTTGTAGGCCTGTTGTCTGGTGAGGACCTGCCTTACATCACCTGCAACAACGTCACCTATGGGCACAAACTCACCGTCGCTGGACCAGACAGGAATAGCAAAAAGTGCTCTTCACTGTCGAGTCGCGGTTTTGTTTCACCAGGGGTGATGGTCGGATTTGTGTTTATCGTCGAAGGAATTAGCGTTACACCGAGGCATGTACTCTGGAGCGGGATCAATTTGGAGGTGGATGGTCCGTCATGGTCTGGGGCGGTGTGTCACAGCATCATCGGACTGAGCTTGTTGTTATTGCAGGCAATCTCAACGCTGTGCGTTACAGGGAAGACATCCTCCCTCATGTGGTGTCCTTCCTGCAGGCTCATCCTGACATGACCCTCCAGTATGACAATGCCAGCAGCCATACTGCTTGTTCTGTGCGTGAATTCCTGCAAGACAGGAATGTCAGTGTTCTGCCATGGCCAGCGAAGAGCCCGGATCTCAATCCCATTGAGCACGTCTGAGACCTGTTGGATCGGAGGGTGAGGGCTAGGGCCATTCCCCACAGAAATGTCCGGGAACTTGCAGGTGCCTTGGTGGAAGAGTGGGGTAACCTCTCACAGCAAGAACAGGCAAATCTGGTGCAATCCATGAGGAGAAGATGCACTGCAGTACTTAATGCAGCTGGTGGCCACTTTTGATTCAGGGACACATTATTCAATTTCTGTTAGTCACATGTCTGTGGAACTTGTTCAGTTTGCCTCAGTTGATGAATCTTGTTATGTTCATACAAATATTTACACATGTTAAGTTTGCTGAAAATAAGTGCAGTTGACAGTGAGGACGTTTTTTTTTTGCTGAGTTTATAACTAGTAATCTAACTACCTAATACACACATCTAAGTAAAGGAATGGACTAAGAATATATGGATGAGCAATGACCGAGCGGCATAGGCAAGATGCCATAGAGGGTAAAAAATACAGTATATACACATGACATGAGTAATGCAAGATATGTAAACAAAGTGACCAGTGATCTATTTATTAAAGTGGCCAATGATTTCAAGTCTGTATGTAGGCAGCAACCTCTGTGTTAGTGATTGCTGTTTAACAGTTTGATGGCCTTGAGATTGAATAATAGCTTCTGTCTTTCAGTCCCAGCTTTGATGCACCTGTACTGACCTCGCCTTCTGGATGGTACCGGGGTGAACAGGCAGTTGCTCGTGTGGTTGTTGTCCTTGATGATCTTTTTTGGCCTTCCTGTGACATCGGGTGCTGTAGGTGTCCTGGAGGGCAGGTAGTTTGCCTCAGGTGATGCATTGTGCAGACCGCCCCGCCCTCTGGAGAGCCCTGCCGTTGTGGGCGGTGCAGATGCTGTACCAGGCGGTGATACAGCCCGACAGGATGCTTTCAACTGTGCATCTGTAAAAGTTTGTGGGTTTTAGGTGACAAGCCAAATTTCATCAGCCTCCTGAGGTTGAAGAGGCGCTGTTGTTTCTTCTTCACCACACCGTCTGTGTGGGTGGACCATTTCAGTTTATCCGTGATGTGTACGCCGAGGAACTTAACTTTCCACCTTCTCCACTGCTGTCCCATCGATGTGGATTGGGGGGTGCCCCTATGCTGTTTCCTGAAGTCCACGATCATCTCCTTTGTTTTGTTGACGTTTGAGTGAGAGGTTTTCCTGACACCACTCTGTCCTCACCTCTTACCTATAGGCTGTCTCGTCGTTGTTGGTAATCAAGCTTACTACTGTACAGGAGGGGGCTGAGCCTGCACTCTTGTGGGGTCCCAGTGTTGAGGATCAGCAAAGTGGAGATGTTGTTTCCTACCTTCACCACCTGGGGGCGGTCCGTCAGGAAGTCCAGGACCCAATTGCACAGGGCAGGGTTGACACCCAGGGCCTCAAACTTAATGCTGAGTTTTGAGGGTACTATGGTGTTGAATGCTGAGCTTTAGTCAATGAACAGAATTCTTACATAGGTATTCCTCTTGTCCAGATGGGATAGGGCAGTGTGATGGCGATTGCATCGCCTGTGGACCTATTGGGGCGGTATGCAAACTTAAGTGGGTCTAGAGTGACAGGTAAGGTGGAGGTGATGATCCTTGACTAGTCTCTCAAAGCACTTCATGATGACAGAAGTGAGTGCTACGGGGCGATAGTCATTTTGTTCAGTTACAGTTAACGTGACTGGTACTATGCATGGGACGTACAGGATATTGATGGGCCACATTATGACCCTATTGACAAAATCTTCTCAACTGCTCGCGGTTGTTGGAAACAGCAAGGCAGTTTTATGTCACAGAATGGCTTACATTGCTTTGCGCATTTCTCACCATTGACATAATATTTACATGATGAACACAATTGTCTGACAGGGACCATACCCCAAGAGAGCTGACTGTGCAGTGCCATGTATAGTGGCCCCAATTTTGTGCTTTAAGTGTTAAATTTACTAAAGAACAGGCTTTGTTGTATTTATTTAGTGACAGGGTGCTGGAAGTTTGGGTTCCTTGTTTATGAAAGAAAAGTAAAAACTTTGTCCATTTAAAATAACATCAAATTGATCAGAAATACAGTGTTGACATTGTTAATTTTGCAAATGACTACTGTACCTGGAAACGGCAGATTAATTTTAATGGAATATCTACGTTGGCGTACAGAGGCCCATTATCAGCAACCCTCACTCCTGTGATCCAACGGCACATTGTGTTAGCTAATACAAGTTTATCATTTTAAAAAGCTAATCATTAGAAAACCCTTTTGCAATTATGTTAGCACAGCTGAAAAGTGTTGTCCGGATTTTAAAGAAGCAATAAAACTGTCCTTTTAGACTAGTTGAGTATCTGGAGCATCAGCATCTGTGGGTTCGATTACAGGCTCAAAATGGCCAGAAACAAAGAACTTTCTTCTGAAACTCGTCAGTCTATTCTTGTTCTGAGAAATGAAGGCTATTCCATGCGAGAAATTGCCAAGAAACTGAAGATCTCATACAACGCTGTGTACTACTCACTTCACAGCACAGCGCAAACTGGGCTAACCAGAATAGAAAGAGTGGAAGCACCGATGCATAACTGAGCAAGAGACAAGTACATTAGTCTCTAGTTTGAGAAACAGATGCCTCACATGTCCTCAACTGGCAGCTTCATTAAATAGTACCCACAAAACACCAGTCTCAACGTCAACAGTGACGAGGTGACTCCGGGATGCTGGCCTTCTAGGCAGAGTTCCTCTGTCCAGTGTCTGTTCTTTTGCCCATCTTTTCTTTTTAATGGCCAGTCTGAGATATGGCTTTTTCTTTGCAACTCTGCCTAGAAGGCCAGCATCCCGGAGACGCCTCCTCACTGTTGACGCTGGTGTTTTGCGGGTACTATTTAATGAAGCTGCCAGTAATGGGCCTCTGTACGCCTATGTAGATATTCATTTTTTAAATTAATTTTTTTATCAGCCATTTCCAGCTACAATAGGAATTTTCAATTTTAGAATAACTTGTTGAAAAAGGACTGGGGGGGCAAAATATTTTTCACCCATGGGCAAAGAAATTAAAAAGTGATAAAAAAAAAAAATGTTATTTTAATGTACAAAGAAATGTGATTTTCTTTCAAAGCACATGGTTTGCTCTTGGATTTTCTGTTTTTGCGGAGCAATTTTGTGATGAGAGCATGATTTGTATGACTAACAATGAAGGCAGAGGCATTCCGATGCCTATGTCAGCGTACCTAAGGCCTGAAGGACCTTTTGAGCAGATAATGATGGACTTCATTGAGCTTACTCCATGCCAGGGGTATAAGTACTGCCTGGTTGATGCCTTCTCTAAATGTGTAGAAGCATTTCCTTGTAAGCATGCCACAGTAATGGCTGTAGCAAAGAACCTACTAAGAGAAATCATTCCTAGGTAGGGTCTGATGTTCAAATTATCAGACAACGGCTCTCATTTTGTCAATACTGTCATTCAGAACTTCTTTGACAGTTTGCGGATTGACCTGCGAACACATTGTAGTTATCATCCGTCCAGTGGGTCTCGTAGAGAGGTCTACGTGGGTTCACGCCAGCCACAGCAGGAAGGTTCCCCACAACCCAGATGAAGATGTACCAGCCGATGTCGCATCGTAAGCAACCCCAGTGGCCATGGGAGGACCAGGACCGAAATCAACACATCATGTTTGTTGTTTTCATGGTCAGCCTTCTCAATGCCGCTGACGTATGGGCCCTGGGAGTAGCAGAACAACCAAGAGTGAGAAGTGGCCACAATGCAACTGAAGTATACAACACCAGCATAGTCCCACGGCAGGACTTAAACAACAGCCGCTCCAGCTTGAGCCAACGGCAGGCTCAGGACGGGAGCCCAGTAAACAATAGCCGCCCTTATACCAGAAGAAACAGGAGGTCGATGCATCCACTTGACGAGCATCACAGCCGGAATCACGAGGGGAACACTTGGTGGTCACTGCTTAATCATACAGAAAAAACTGAACCGATGGTAGAAGACACCTCCTGCTATGCGTGTAGTCTTTTTCCACACTCAGCGATCTCACCATTCCTACAGTATTCAGTAGAGGCCAGTATTAATGACACTATGTGCACTGGAGGTGCTCTTATCAGATGAAACTTCATGGGGTAAAACTTTGAGGGACAAATGCATTAATGATTTGTCATCGATAAAGAATATGAGAGGCGGATTTGACTGTGCACAAATTATTTTACAACCTAGACACCTTGTACCAGAACCTATTCTAATCCAACCCCGGCGAACCCCATTCCGAACCTTCTATTGGCACAACCCAAGTAATATCTCCGTACCACAATTAAATTAATTCGAAATGGGAATGTCAACATAATTAGTGTCTTCCCAATAGGATGTGGCTGGATAAACGGAACATGCACTTCTAGCATTCCTGTTAAACTGAATGTGGGGTACACTACTATTCAGACAAACAGACATTCGCTCTCCACATCAATATGGCTCAGCCACATTTACAGATCATTATTGGATCTGTGGTGATAAGGCATCTTTATTTACCAACAAATTTGACAGGGTGCTTTGTTTCTGGTAAACATTGTTGTAATGCATAAAACCAACTGCTCCATTCCAAGCAGATTAAGACGGGTTAGAAGGAGCATTTCACAACTGAATGACGTTCCAATTGAGTCACGACGATCCTCGAAACTTAGTTTTGGTGCGGGTTAATTCCTTGGTATGGGGCATCGGAAAATGGCGGGCGTTCACGGCGGGGGTTCTGTTAATGGTGCACCTAAGGTGGAGTTAACGGCCTACCATCATGGTGACCCTGTGGAAATGTCGACAATCTCAACGAAGTGATTACCTTGTGTGTGGTGATAAAGTATGTACTGTTTAAATTCATAGATAATTTTGTACCTGTTTCCTCCAGCATCTTCACAAGGTCATTTGCTGTTGTTCTGGGATCGATTTGCACTTTTCGCACCAAAGTACGTTCATCTCTAGTAGACAGAACGCGTCTCCTTCCTGAGCGGTATGACGGCTGCGTGGTCCCATGGTGTTTATACTTGCGTACTATTGTTTGTACAGATGAACGTGGTACCTTCAGGCGTTTGGAAATTGCTCCCAAGGATGAACCAGACTTGTGGAGGTCTACAATTATTTTTCTGATGTCTTGATTGATTTCTTTTGATTTTCCCATGATGTCAAGCAAAGAGGCACTGAGTTTGAAGGTAGGCCTTGAAATACATCCACAGGTACACCTCCAATTGACTCAAATTATGTAAATTAGCCTAACAGAAGCTTCTGAAGCCATGACACAATTTTCTGGAATTTTCCAAGCTGTTTAAAGGCACAGTCAACTTAGTGTATGTAAACTTCTGACTCACTGGAATTGTGATAGTGAATTAATCTGTCTGTAAACAAGTGTTGGAAAAATTACTTGTCATGCACAAAGTAGATATCCTAACCGACTTGCCAAAACTATAGTTTGTTAACAAGAAATTTGTGGAGTGGTTGAAAAACGAGTTTTAATGACTCCAACCTAAGTGTATGTAAACTTCCGACTTCAACTGTACATTTTCCAGACCGAGTATATTTCACATTTGTTATCTTGTTGTTATTAGCCGCACCCTTCAGCTCCATTCAACCCCTTTCCATCTCTCTTAACACCATCCATATTGCATTTGCCATTTATTTATCAACTGTGCTGTGATGCTTCACAAATTCTGAACATTTCTATTCTCATAGTTTCTATAGATTGTAATTTAAAGAGTTTTTTGCTAAAATAATTATATTATTGATCGATTTGACTATGACTTTTCAAATCATCCAGTATTGCTATCTACAGCGTTAGCTCCAGGTAAATGTTGCCATTCCTGGACCTGTAACCAAAAACGAGCTACATATGGACAGTACCACAAATGATCTAATGTGTCTGCGTCCTCACAGCAAAATCTGCAGAGCTGTGGAGGTTGTCTGCCATATAGATAGCATTCTATTGATTGCAAGAATTTTGTATGATCATTTAAGTTGAAAAATTCAAAGTTTTGAATCCGGCGTCATTTTGCGTGTGAATTCATAAACCATGTGCCATGGAATCGGTACATCGAAAATCTCTTAACTATTTTGCAATCTATATGGCACAACTGTCAATTTTTTGGTCCTTGGTATAACTCTTTTTATTTATCACAATTTGCTTTTACCAATTTTGGTCTTTAATGCTGGGCCGACAGACAAGTTACTTACTTTCCCCCCTTTCCACTTGCCTCTTCCATTTTTGTGGTAATGCACTATTAGTTGTTTGTAATTTTGGGTAGAGCAGACATTTCCATATATTTGTGTTAGCTGCATGTGTAACAACTCCACCAGTCTGATTTATGATATCAATTACAAAGATAATTTTTCGATAAAAATGTTACGATTTTTTTAATCAATTAGTATATTTGAGTTTAACCACTATTTGTTCTGTCTTTTCTGGTGGATTAAACTGAAATTGCAACCATGGCTTGTTAAAAAATTAGGATCTTTTTGAGATTATTTTGTTTTCAAATAACGGAATATGACAGGTTGTAATCTGAATAAAGGGAAAAGGCCATTCTTGAACATAGGGTGACATAATTTGCTAGAGAACCAGTTTGGATTTAAGTATAATTTTTATATTGCTGACCCCTTTAGTGAAAGGTCTAATGCTTTAATATTTAATCATTTCTGCCCTCCAAAATCATATTCATTATATAAATAGGCCTTTTTAATGTTGCCTGGCTTGCCATTCCAAATGGGATATTGTTTTCTCATGTAATTTAAAAAGCAGGTCGCTAGGTGTAGGCAAGACCATAAGCAAATAGGTAAACTGTGATGGACTAAAGTTAATGAAGGTGATTTTTTCCCAAAAATATACAGATATTTTCCTTTCCATGGTAGCAAGATATTATCTATTTTGCTAACTTTCTATAAAAATGTATTGGAGTGAGATCATTTTTTTCCCATTCGGAATATGTATACCGAGTATGTCCACATCCCCCGTCAGACCATTTTATTGGTAAAGTATTTTTTGTGATACAATACGTAATATACAGTGGTTCCTCCTTTAAAAGTTGCATCATACTGCGGCACACCCTGTGTGCTGCTGCAGCATTCTGTGGCACGTTATTTAATTCTCAGTTATTGCTAGTTTGACCACCAGAGGGCATCTTTGAGAAACATCTGATTTGAGAAGCATTATTACATATTGGCATTACCAGAGAACGTAAAACCTTTTTGTAATAACATAGCAAATGGGATTGATTTTAATAAATGTGGCTTAATTAATTTGATTTAATGTTATGTTTCCATTCAGAGAAATTGTCAGTTTGTAAATTCAGACCGTTTCGCTCTCGGAGCGAACACTAGATGTTTCCACACCTAGCTCAGCTCTTAGACTATTCTTTAGTAAAGACTATTCTTTTGAATAGTCTATTCAGCTATTAGCCCTCCTCCCCAACTTGCAACAAATTGCTGTTCCCATCTCATTCCTTTCCCTCTTCCATGCGTCATCATTCTGCCCCTGAGAGGCTCGCTTGTGGGCGTGCTGGCAGGATATGGCAGCAGCTTTGGTTGCGTGTCAAGAATTCTGAATACAGTAGCACGTTTTATGAAGGTGTGGTTATTCACAGGCAAATTGTTATATGCTATGGAGGTACATGTGTCTTTGTCAAGAGAACTTTTTTTATTTTCAATCAAAAATAATTGTTCTGAAAGCAACTTTTTTCCGACACAAAGGAAGTCAAAGGAGACACCTACGAAGATGGCATCTCAGGTAAGCAGCACATTGACGTATCCTAAAAATGGCATCTGCTGCTTTAGATTGAACGGTCATATATATATATATAAAAAAATAAGCTATGTTCTTTACTTTCAGAGAGCGAGCTGACCAAGGGGTCAAATGTAGATATTGCCAGATGTTCACTGTCCGAGGAACAGGCCGTGGAAGCTTTATTGCTGGCAAAAGTGTCCATAACCAGAGATAATTAAACTGTTCTGTGTTCTTTTTCTCCATCGCTGCCTGTCTTGTTTTACATGGAACCTGTCTCACATGCATTAATTAAAAAAAACTTAAAATGTCAGCTGTTAATTTTCAGATTTACACCACAAACAGTCATTTTCACTGTGCTATCTGTTGCTGCCAAGTCATGATTTCCTTGCAATAGGTATTGTTTCAGGTACACTCCGATAGGTGTCTGCGTCACATAGTCTTCTATTGACATTATCTTCTATTGTTTGTCCTCATGTCTGTTTTTCAGAATAAAGTACTCTGTAGCCACTTAGTGTGGACACCAGGTGAGACCACACACACTAACGGTTTTGACTTGAGGTTATTTATAGGGGTGCCAGGTAGGTTGTGCCTACCAGAGAAAGCATTGGTTTCTCCTTTGTTTGGGAGGGAATGAGTCCCATATGGTCCGTCAAGTCACACCAATACAAAGGACTTATGTAAAAGTCAGGATGGAAATATACTTTTCATAAACCCCTTAAAACATTGGAAAGAACTTCAAACAAGTGTATTCTTTTGCGTGGTTGTATTAACAACATAAATGATCACACACACACACACACACACACACAACAATATAACAATTAATGCACTTATGTTCATTTAGAAATGTCCTGTACCTCGGGCATAAAAAGAGTCCAGCCCGGTAAATAAGTTCAGTGACTCAAGTGACCTTAGTCACGCAACGTTTGTCCGTAGTGTAAACCCAGTATATTCATACTCAAAATAACACTTATTTTGCAACACAACTATAAAGCGTATCAAAGACTAATCAAAGAATAATACGTCCTCACAACTACATAAATCACAGTATACATCACCCCAAACAAATGAAATACCGTGTACAAAAAGTTGTAGTCAGTCGGTCAGTCAGACAATCCGCCAACAGATCTCCAGCGGAGAAAAGGCCACGAAAACCAACGGAGAGTTGTAGTCCACAGACGCACAGAGTGGATCCAATCCTGGGTAAACTCGCTTTAAGGCTACAAAACACACTGTAAGGCAACAAAACAAATGGAATAGCGAAGCTTCATGAACTGAAGGTAGTACACATCCTCATTCATGTCTCAATCACAACTTCACCTTTGCGCAGCTGATGCTGGCTATTTAATGGGGAATTAAAGGGGAAGCGCCCTATTAGAAGGAGAAGCACTGAGACGGTTCAGAAAAATTCAGGGCCGTCACAACACACACACACAATAACAGTCTTTCTTCTGAACTTCATCCCTCTCTCCCTTCTCTAAATCCGCTAGGTTATATCAGCTGTTTTGGTGAACCCCTCCCGCATCTGAACTGGCTGACAGAGGGCACAGCATGATCATAGGTGAGATGTCACTTGGTCGGGTCAACAGGAAGTATTATTAAAGAGATGCTTCACATTGAAATACAGACAGATGTAGTAGTCCCAGAGTTAATGATCCAAGGTCAGTTTTTCATTTCACCTCCTGATGATGATTATGACTGACTGTGGTAGAATTTTAAAAAACAAGGCTTAATCATGCTCTCTGTCACTCGTCTGCAGGTATGTTTTGATGTGAGAGAGGAAGCCAGTCTCGTCATAGCCACCTCACCCGCTCTTAAGAACCTTCGAGCCAACTGAGGGCCCAAGGATCGGTTAGGAGACACCGCAATTGTGATGAACTGAGAGAATATTAGGGTAGCACTGGAATTCATTAATCATATGCTGTCTGCCGCTGTTCTTACCACTTTCCCTTTCTGTCTTCTACACCTCCCCACCTCGTCTTTCTTCCTCATTTTATAATGCACACCATATGTTCATTGAAGTATAGACTGAACTTGTAATATTATAATTATAATGCATTTATAACACCTGGATAATGAACTTTCAATAAAGCGTTTCACATTCTCCACTGGTTGAAATTAAGTATCTCATTGAAATACTATCCTATGTCCTCAGATTAATGCAGATGAAGGGAGTGAGATATGCATAGTATTTTTTCTGTATATATGAATTACAAATCAGCCTTTACTTAAATCATGTTTCTAGTCTGAACATCCGGCGCCGACAGAGATGGTCGCTTCGCGTTCTCAGGAAACTATGCAGTATTTAGTTTTTTATGCAAGAAATAATACATTGTTACCCCAGGAAATCTTAGTTCCTCCCGGCTGTATGTAATAAAACCTATCGGATATAAGAGCAACGTCAACTTACTGTAACGTCAGGAGAATGATGGGTGTAGAGTCAGGCGCAGAGAGCAGAAGTTTCACGGGAACAAACAGGAACCGGTACAAAAGGGGTGACGCCAAAACACAGGCGCAAACACAACCCAAAGACCACTGTGAAATAAACTGGACAGCGAAAACCCCAAATCAATAATACACCTCCTACGTACAATGACAACCAATAAGCCCGCACAAACACTAGCGGGCGAAACGAACCTAAATAGTACACCTCCCAAAACCCCAACAAGGAACAGGTGAAAACAATTAGACAGACATAAACGAAAAGGAAAAAGGGATCGGTGGCAGCTAGTAGACGGGCGACGACGACCGCCGAGCGCCACCCGAACGGGAAGGGGAGCCACCTTCGGTAGTATTCGTGACACTTACCAACATTACGACTTTCCCGAAGCGGATCCTCTGTTTGATCCACCACCCAGGACAATCGATCGGATCCCAGCCGGCGACCCAAAACAACAGTGCCGCAGGAGGGGCAGAAGGCTCTGTAGACAGGCACATCACGCACCGCTCCCGAGTTTACTACTCTCCAACGTCCAGTCTCTTGACAACAAGGTAGACGAAATCCGAGCAAGGGTTGCCTTCCAGAGAGACAAAGATTGTAACGTTCTTTGTTTCACGGAAACGTGGCTCACTCGAGACACGCTATCGGAGTCGGTACAGCCACCTGGTTTCTTCACGCATTGTGCCGACAGAAACAAACATCTCTCTCGTAAGAAGGGCAGGGGGGGTATGCCTTATGATTAACGAGACGTGGTGTGATCATAACAACATACAGGAACTCAAGTCCTTTAGCTCACCTGACCTAGAATTCCTTACAATCAAATGTCGACCGCATCATCTACCAAGAGAATTCTCTTTGATTATAATCACAGCCGTATATATCCCCCCCCAAGCAGACACATCAATGGCCTTGAATGAACTTCATTATACTCCATGTAAACTGGAAGCCACATATCCTGAGGCTGCATTCACTGTAGCTGGGGATTTTAACAAGGCTAATCTGAAAACGAGACTCCCTAAATTTTATCAGCATATCGAATGCGCTACCTGGGTGGAAAAAATCATGGACCATTGTTACTCTAACTTCCGTGACGCATACAAAGCCCTGCCCCGCCCTCCTTTCGGAAAATCTGACCACGAGTCCATTTTGTTGCTCCCAGCCTATAGACAGAAAATAAAACAGGAAACGCCCGTGCTCAGGTCCGTTCAACGCTGGTCCAACCAGATTCCACGCTTCAATATTGCGTCGATCACGTGGACTGGGATATGTTCCGCATAGCGTCGGACAATAACATTGATGAATACACTGATTCGGTGAGCGAGTTAATTAGCAAGTGCATCGGTGATGTTGTACCCACAGCAACGATTAAAACCTTCCCCAACCAGAAACCGTGGATTGATGGCAGCATTCGTGCAAAACTGAAAGCGCGAACCACTGCTTTTAATCAGGGCAAGGCGACCGGAAACATGACCGAATACAAACAGTGTAGCTATTCCCTCCGCAAGGCAATCAAACAAGCTAAGCGTCAGTATAGAAACAAAGTAGAGTCGCAATTCAACGGTTCAGACATGAGAGGTATGTGACAGGGTCTACAGTCAATCACGGACTACAAAAAGAAAACCAGCCCCGTCGCGGACCACGATGTCCTGCTCCCAGACAAACTAAACAACTTCTTTGCTCGCTTTGAGTACAATACAGTGCCAACGACACGGTCCGCTACCAAAACCTGCGGGCTCTCCTTCACCGCAGCCAACGTGAGTAAAGCATTTAAACGTGTTAACCCTCGCAAGGCTGCCGGCCCAGACGGCGTCCCTAGCTGCGTCCTCAGAGCATGCGCAGACCAGCTGGCTGGTGTGTTTACGGACATATTCAATCAATCCTTATCCCAGTCTGCTGTTCCCACATGCTTCAAGAGGGCCACCATTGTTCCAGTTCCCAAGAAAGCTATCGCCCCGTAGCACTCACCTCCGTCATCATGAAGTGCTTTGAGAGACTAGTCAAGGATCATATCACCTCCACCCTACCTGACACCCAAGACCCACTCCAATTTGCTTACCGCCCCAATAGGTCCACAGACGACGCAATCGCAATCACACTGCCCTAACCCATCTGGACAAGAGGAATACCTATGTAAGAATGCTGTTCATCGACTACAGCTCAGCATTTAACACAATAGTACCCTCAACTCGTCATTAAGCTCGAGACCCTGGGTCTCGACCCGGTCCTGTGCAACTGGGTCCTGGACATCCTGACGGGCCGCCCCCAGGTGGTGAGGGTAGGAAACAACATCTCCACCTCGCTGATCCTCAACACTGGGGCCCCACAAGGGTGCGTTCTCAGCCCTCTCGTGTGCTCCCTGTTAACCCATGACTGTGTGGCCATGCACGCCTCCAACTCAATCTACAGATGAAAAATTGAAAGCATCCTGTCGGGCTGTATCACCGCCTGGTACGGCAACTGCTCTCCCCACCACCGCAAGGCTCTCCAGAGGGTAGTGAGGTCTGCACAACGCATCACCGGGGGCAAACTACCTGCCCTCCAGGACACCTACACCACTCGATGTCACAGGAAGGCCATAAAGATCATCAAGGACAACAACCACCCGAGCCACTGCCTGTTCACCCCGCTATCATCCAGAAGGCGAGGTTAGTACAGGTGCATCAAAGCGGGGACCGAGAGACTGAAAAACAGCTTCTATCTCAAGGCCATCAGACTGTTATAAAGCCATCACTAACATTAAGGGGCTGCTGCCAACATACTGACTCAACTCCAGCCACTTTAATAATGGAAAATGTATAATAAATGTATCACTAGCCACTTTAAACAATGCCACTTTAAATAAATGTTTACATACCCTACATTACTCCTCTCATATGTATATACTGTACTCGATACCATCTACTGCATCTTGCCTATGCCGTTCGGCCATCACTCATTCATATATATTTATGTACATATTCTTATACACACAAGTGTAAAGGAATGAATAAGGTAGTTGTTGTGAAATTGTTAGGTTAAATTACTTGTTAGATATTACTGCATGGTCGGAACTAAAAGCACAAGCATTTCGCTACACTCGCATTAACATCTGCTAACCATGTGTATTTGATTTAGTCTATTGCATAGTTACAATGTGTAATCATTGATGTCCCAGGAGCAGGAGTGGTAAACACTGTTGAAGTGTATCATTGTAATACATGCATACACAGCATTTTGATTTGACTGAAAAATAATGTCTCTGAGATTCATACCTGAACCGCACCTTTATTTGCCAAAGAAGAGTACATGATCAGTGAATATATTCAATTTACATGCTACAATGTGGGAATCTCATGTGTGGTAATAACTACAGTACGTGTATATAGGACTTACATCCTTGGCACAATAAAAAAATATTATATTCTACTCTATCCATAGGCTTGAAGTTGATACAAGAACTATGATAGCTGAGGTTCATAGATTGGAATAAATATTAGTTCAGAACCTAACATTTTAGGGTCCACACACAAATCGGCTACATACTGTAGCTAGCTACACATCCATAGGCATACAGTTATTGTTATCCTCCACTACACAATAAACAAGTACATAGTTAGCTAGCTATGTTACTTCAGCTGCAAGGCAAGCTTACACAATTATACATTCAATTTGCAGTAAATGCTTTAGCTAGCTAGATTCTTTACATCCACTTTTTCACAAGACGACAGCCTGGTTTGCTGGTTTTCTCAGGAGACCCTAAAACATTAAAAACAAATTACAAATTCATTCTCCTAACACTAGCTAGCTGGCTAATGTTAGCTAGTCAGATAACTTGCTAAATAGCGATTTTCGTAAATTAAGTTATGGACAAAAAAATATGCACAAACATTTGTCTCTACATTAACTAACATATTCCTCTCAATTCTAATTTTTTTGCTTAACTCGTTATGACGTTATAACAACTTACATCTGGTTCCACCATAATGTTTTGTCAGCCATCTTTGTTGAAGAACGACAAGGCAAAGGGTGGCTCGCGTCAAAATTCGTCATTGGAATCACTCGATATGATTAGTCATAAAAACCTTGCGACTCAAATGCATAATGAGTGCTCTAACTCCCCCTTGTGGTCTGGAGCAATGAAGCCATGACGCTAGGTACCTCTAAGTCCAGCGGTGCAAGTTCGCAACTTTTAAAGGAGGAACCACTGTAGTACACTCATAATTTGGTTTTAATCCAGGGAGGTTAGAAAAAGTATATAGATCCTCATCCTCTGAGGATTAAAAAAATAAACAACCATCAGCGTACAATGAAACCTAAGCCCTGTATTTCTAATCCCTAAATATTATTGTTGGATCTGATTTTAACAGCTAACTTTGATGGCAATAATAAATAGATATGCCGATAGTGGACAACCTTGTTTTATTCCTCTTGACAGTTTAAAACTTTCTGCGATGTATTCATTATTTACTATTTTACACCTAGGGTTGCTATACATAACTTTAACCCATTTTATAAGAGATTATCCAAAATTGAAATATTCCAGGCATTTATATATAAACTCCAGTACTTATATTATCTCCAATGTATCGTCCATGTAAAAAACCTGTCTGATTAGGATGAATAATATCCGACAATACCTTTTAAATTCTATGAGCTAAGCATTTTTGCTAGAATTTAAGTGAATTGAACTGAGGTGTAAGAGGCCTCCAATGTTTTTAAAATGGACTGGATCTTTATAATTACCCCTTGGATCCTGTTTCAGTAATAATGAAATCAGACTTTCTTGTTGAGTGTCCGATAATCTACCATTTATATAGGAGAGGTTAAAACATGGTAATAACGGTCCTCTGAGTATATCAAAAAAAGTTTGGTATACTTACACTTGTATGCCATCCAGCCCTGGAGTTTTCCCGAACTTAAAGGCTTTAATTGCGTCAAGAAGTTGTAAATTGGCCTTCACATGAGTGTCTTTCTGTACAGCTGTTAATTTTACATTATTAATAGAAAAAAAATCATATGCTTAAAGTACTTTACTTCCTCTTTCAAAATATTGTTTGGTCAATCATGGGTGACTCCATTTGTAACAAGTTTCAGTAAATCATTTTTCGTAGGATTTCTATGTTGAAGATAAAAAAAAATATTTGGTGCATTTTTCCCCATATTTCATCCAGTTCGCTTTATTTAAAAAATATTTTACACTTGATCTTTCTTGAATAAGTTCCTCCATTTATTTTTGTTTTTCCTCTAACTTATTCTGAGCCTCTATGGTACCGTTTTTATTGCTATCTATCTGTACTGTTAGTCCTTCCATTTCCTTTGTTAATATGGACTCTTTTGACCGAAATTGCTTTCGTTTTAGAGATGAGTTGCATGGCCTCTAAAGGCACAATTAAAAGTGTCCCATACAATAAGGGGATCTGCTGTACCTATGTTATGTCAGAAAAAGTAAATAATACATACTTCTGTCCTAGTTAAAAACAAGTTATCATCCAATAGGCTTTGATTCAATTTCAATATCCTTGCCCAAGTGGAAAATCTGTAATATATATGCCAATTATGTGATGGTCTGACCGCATTATGTCCCCTATCAACACTAACTTTTTGTGCCAGAGAGAATGACATAAGAAAGTAGTCAAGGTCAGGATATTTAAGCCTCCATATACAGTGGGGAGAACAACTATTTGATTTTGCAGGTTTTCCTACTTACAAAGCATGTAGAGGTCTGTCATTTTTATCATATGTACACTTCAACTGTGAGAGACGGAATCTAAAACAAAAATCCAGAAAATCACATTGTATGATTTTTAAGTAATTAATTTGCATTTTATTGCATGACATAAGTATTTGATCACCTACCAACCAGTAAGAATTCCGGCTCTCACAGACCTGTTAGTTTTTCTTTTAGAAGCCCTCCTGTTCTCCACTCATTACCTGTATTAACTGCACCCGTTTGAACTCGTTACCTGTATAAAAGACACCTGTCCACACACTCAATCAAACAGACTCCAACCTCTCCACAATGGCCAAGAGCAGAGAGCTGTGTAAGGACATCAGGGATAAAATATCCACTTGTTTCCAATATATCAATGACATTCGGGAATTCCTTAAGTGCATGAGGGTGATAAGTTTGTAGTGTGATTTCCTTTACGGTCCATAGAGGTATTTAAGACCATATTATGATCTCCCACTATGAAGTCTTGTATTGCTTGTATGGTTGATAAATTAATATACACTACCGTTCAAAAGTTTGGGGTCACTTAGGAATTTCATTGTTTTTTAAAGAAAAGCAATTTTTTTCGTCCATTAAAATAACATCAAATTGATCAGAAATACAGTTTAGACATTGTTAATGTTACAATGTCAAAATAATTTTTTATATCACCACTTTTGAATTTCTTTGCCCATGGGAGAAATATACACTGCTCAAAAAAATAAAGGGAACACTTAAACAACACAATGTAACTCCAAGTCAATCACACTTCTGTGAAATCAAACTGTCCACTTAGGAAGCAACACTGATTGACAATACATTTCACATGCTGTTGTGCAAATGGAATAGACAACAGGTGGAAATTATAGGCAATTAGCAAGACACCCCCAATAAAGGAGTGGTTCTGCAGGTGGTGACCACAGACCATTTCTCAGTTCCTATGCTTCCTGGCTGATGTTTTGGTCACTTTTGAATGCTGGTGGTGCTTTCACTCGAGTGGTAGCATGAGACGGAGTCTACAACCCACACAAGTGGCTCAGGTAGTGCAGCTCATCCAGGATGGCACATCAATGCGAGCTGTGGCAAGAAGGTTTGCTGTGTCTGTCAGCGTAGTGTCCAGAGCATGGAGGCGCTACCAGGAGACAGGCCAGTACATCAGGAGACGTGGAGGAGGCCGTAGGAGGGCAACAACCCAGCAGCAGGACCGCTACCTCCGCCTTTGTGCAAGGAGGAGCAGGAGGAGCACTGCCAGAGCCCTGCAAAATGACCTCCAGCAGGCCACAAATGTGCATGTGTCTGCTCAAAGGGTCAGAAACAGACTCCATGAGGGTGGTATGAGGGCCCGACGTCCACAGGTGGGGGTTGTGCTTACAGCCCAACACCGTGCAGGACGTTTGGCATTTGCCAGAGAACACCAAGATTGGCAAATTCGCCACTGGCGCCCTGTGCTCTTCACAAATGAAAGCAGGTTCACACTGAGCACGTGACAGACGTGACAGAGTCTGGAGACGCCGTGGAGAACGTTCTGCTGTCTGCAACATCCTCCAGCATGACCGGTTTGGCGGTGGGTCAGTCATGGTGTGGGGTGGCATTTCTTTGGGGGGCCGCACAGCCCTCCATGTGCTCGCCAGAGGTAGCCTGACTGCCATTAGGTACCGAGATGAGATCCTCAGACCCCTTGTGAGACCATATGCTGGTGCGGTTGGCCCTGGGTTCCTCCTAATGCAAGACAATGCTAGACCTCATGTGGCTGGAGTGTGTCAGCAGTTCCTGCAAGAGGAAGGCATTGATACTATGGACTGGCCCGCCCGTTCCCCAGACCTGAATCCAATTGAGCACATCTGGGACATCATGTCTCGCTCCATCCACCAACGCCATGTTGCACCACAGACTGTCCAGGAGTTGGCGGATGCTTTAGTCCAGGTCTGGGAGGAGATCCCTCAGGAGACCATCCGCCACCTCATCAGGAGCATGCCCAGGCGTTGTAGGGAGGTCATACAGGCACGTGGAGGCCACACACACTACTGAGCCTCATTTTGACTTGTTTTAAGGACATTACATCAAAGTTGGATCAGCCTGTAGTGTGGTTTTCCACTTTAATTTTGAGTGTGACTCCAAATCCAGACCTCCATGGGTTGATAAATTTGATTTCCATTGATAATTTTTGTGTGATTTTGTTGTCAGCACATTCAACTATGTAAAGAAAAAAGTATTTAATAAGAATAGTTCATTCATTCAGATCTAGGATGTGTTATTTTAGTGTTCCCTTAATTTTTTTGAGCAGTGTATATATAAAAATCGGCCGATTTAATCGGTATCAGCTTTTTTTGGTCCTCCAATAATCGGTATCGGCGTTGAAAAATCATAATCGGTCGACCTCTAATACCTATGTTTTGTCGGAAATAGTCAGTTATAAATACTTCTGTCCTAGTTAAAAACAAGTTGTCATCCATTAGGCTTTAACTACATTTTCAATATCCTCGCCCACGTGGAAATTCTGTAAGAGTAATATATATGCCAATTATTTGACCCTCCGACTGCAATCTGTCCCCTATCAACACTAACTTTTGGTGCCAGAGAGAAAGTAGTCAAGACGACTAAATTGATTGAGCCTCTGCCATGTATATCTCACTAGGTCAGGATATTTAAGCCTCCATATATCCACTAGTTCCAATATATCCATGATATTCGGGATTTCCTTAAGTGTATGAAGGGGATAGTTTGTAGTGTCATTTCCTTTACGGTCCATAGCGGTATTTAAAACCGTAATATAATCTCCCACCATGATAATACAGTCTTGTATAGCTTGTATGGTTGATAAACTATTATATATATTTTCAAAGAAGCGTGGATCATCATAATTTGGTCCGTAAAGGTTAATGAGCCATATCTGTTTATGGTCCAATAACATATTTACATTCACCCATCTACCTTGATGATCTGTTTGGACAATTTGCACATTCGGATCAAAATTACTGTTAAAAAATATCATTACCCCTTTCGAGTTTCTTTGCCCATGGGAGAAATATATTTCGCCTCCCTAGTCATTTTTCCACACAACTTCATCTAAAATAGTTGAATGAGTTTCCTGTAAACAATATATATTAAACTTCTTCTCTTTTAGGCAGGTAAATACTGATCGTCTTTTCTTATTATCTGCTAAGCCATTAATTATAACTGGCTATACTTATTTCACCATATTGAGATACAAGTTTCAAATCTATTTATCATAATATATGTTTGTAAACTCACCATTAAAAAGGACCACAGTGATTGAGTGTCCATATAGCTAAATCATTATATTTGCATTGCTATTAAGTAAACCTCCAAATGTTCCCCACTATTCCACCTGCTAAAACCCCTCCCGATCCCAAATTGGGTTGTCATCCCAGCGACTGGCAGACCACCCGTCTCCCAGGGCCCCCGAGAGACTGGAACCCGTCCATTGAAAAGAGCACACAGTGCCACCCACAGAACAGAAGCAGATCAGCCGCCAAAATAATTTCCATAGCCCTCACCTCAATTTGCTTGATATATACACCGATTGAAAAATTTTAACTCATCAAAAAAAGAAACGTTCCTTTTCAGGACCCTGTCTTTCAAAGATAATTCGTAAAAATCCAAATAACTTCACAGATCTTCATTGTTAAGGGTTTAAAAACTGTTTCCCATGCTTGTTCAATGATCCATAAACAATTCATGAACATGCACCTGTGGAACGGTCGTTAAGACACAACAGCTTACAGACGGTAGGAAATTAAGGTCACAGTTCTGAAAACTTAGGACACTAAAGAGGCCTTTCTACTGACTCTGAAAAACACCAAAAGAAAGTTCATCTGCGTGAACGTCTTAGGCATGCTGCAAGGAGGCATGAGGACTGCAGATGTGGCCAGGGCAATGAATTGCAATGTCCGTACTGTGAGACGCCTAAGACAGCGCTACAGGGAGACAGGACGGACAGCTGATCGTCCTTGCAGTGGCAGACCACGTGTAACACCTGCACAGGATCGGTACATACGAACATCACACCTGCGGGACAGGTACAGGATGGCAACAACAACTGCCCGAGTTACACCAGGAACGCACAATCCCTCCATCAGTGCTCAGACTGCCCGCATTAGGCTGAGAGAAGATGGACTGAGGGCTTGTAGGCCTGTTGTAAGGCAGGTCCTCACCAGACAACAACGTCGCCTATGGGCACAAACCCACCGTCACTGGACCAGACAGGACTAGCAAAAAGTACTCTTCACTGACGAGTTTGTGGTTTTGTCTCACCAGGGGTGATGGTCGGATTCGCGTTTATCGTCGAAGGAATGAGCATTACACCGAGGCCTGTACTCTGGAGCGGGATCGATTTGGAGGCGGAGTGTCCATCATGGTCTGGGGCGGTGTGTAACAGCATCATCGGACTGAGCTTGTTGTCAATGCAGGCAATCTCAACACTGTGCGTTACAGGGAATCAATCCTCCTCCCTCATGTGGTACCCTTCCTGCAGGCTCATCCTAACATGTCCCTCCAGCATGACAATGCCAGCACTGCTCGTTCTGTGTGTGATTTCCTGCAAGACAGGAATGTCAGTGTTCTGCCATGGCCAGCGAAGAGCCTGGATCTCAATCCCATTGAGCATGTCTGGGACCTGTTGGATCAAAGGGTGAGGGCTAGGGCCATTCCCCCCCAGAAATGTCCGGGAACTTGCAGGTGCCTTGGTGGAAGAGTGGGGTAACATCTCACGGCAAGAACTGGCAAATCTGGTGCAGTCCATGAGGAGGAGATGCACTGCAGTACTTAATGTAGCTGGTGGCCAGACCAGATACTGACTGATACTTTTGATTTTGACCCGCCCTTTGTTCAGGGACACATTATTCCATTTCTGTTAGTCACATGTCTGTGGAACTTGTTCAGTTTATGTCTCAGTTGTTGAATCTTGTTATGTTCATACAAATATTTACACATGTTAAGTTTGCTGAAAATAAACGCAGTTGACAAGAAGAGGACGTTTCTTTTTTTCTGAGTTTATATATTTAAAAGAATCCTGCCTATCTTCATTTCCATAATTAACATTTGTAATAATGTAGGTAGTTCATGCAAAGGATTGTTACCTCTTACCAGGATTGCCATTACAAAAATTACACTTTGGCATGGCAAGCAACTATATTTTAGAAAACATTTGTGATTCATCCTATATTGTCCCTTATATCTTTACTCCCTAGTAACAGTTGTGGGACACACACACACACCTTTCCCCCACAAACAACCATTCACTCAGATGCTCCATCCCAGAGTCCAACTGAAGAAAGAACTTGATTTACGAATGCATACACAGACATGAAAAATTGAGCAAAAACGGGTCCCCCGTTGTGACCATATTCCCAAGCATCTCTGTGCAGTCAGACCTTTGATGATTTTGTGCCACCAGGGCCACAATAATATGGCCCCTCTCTGAATGTCCGAGTGTGACCCCCTCCCCATTGGTTACTGCAGCTAGTGTTGCCAGCACTGCCACTGCCTGGGTGGGGACTCCCCACCGGAATCTCCACCAGCTAGGTACAAGGTCTTCAAGCTTCTCATTAGCAGCTTTGAGAATTTCCTTGTATATTATGCTCTCCCATCAGGGGGATTTGGCTTTGTAGGACCAACCCTGCCAGGCAGGCTCAGAATCTTGAGTGTGGTGCTGCTTTAGTAGGTCTCAGACCACATTCATCTTTCTGATTTGGCTGCGTATAGGCTACTTACGGTAGGTCCATAAAACAGATAAGGACTTCTCCTTAGCGTATGGGTCGCTCCGGTATAGGGTTGGGGATAGGCCAATAAATAAATCAACTACATGTATAATATATTTTAAAATGTATATCCCACATCTGCACAAAATTGAAAGCTCTCATATCCCCTGCTCACAAGCACACATGGGCTCTGGGATTTGCAACCACCATCCTTTTTCACTCACTCAACTCCACACTTTTCCAAACACAAAAACCCCACCTTCCATCACAATACTCCTGCACATACCCACATACTGTGTCCTCTGTGTTTTATCTCTTCCATGTTGATTCAGTACTTTTGTGTTCCAGTTCCTTGTATTTGAAGATGTATAATTTAGTTAATTATCCTACTAATGCTGTCTTATCAATTCATAAAATACTATAAATGGAAAATCTAATACTAATTATTTTCCAACATTCCCTACCTAGAATGGTATAGTGTAGTTGTAGTTTATTTATTTAAATTGTGTATTTTATTGCTTTTCTATATATATTTTTTTATTACAATCCCGACCATGGCTAATATTGAGTGTTCCATTAATAGAATCCTCTATGTGAACTTTAATATTTAGAATAGCCATGGAGTCTCGGAGCATTTGGTTATCAATATACAGTTTATCGACTATGAGAGCTACACATTTCCCTTTTAATGTCTTATCATTGAAGATTGGGTACAGAACTTTGCGCAGTTCTGCAATTCCCTTTGGGAAATGCCTATTATCATGCCAGCAAGTCTTTTAACCATTATTTTATCATTAAAGAAATGATACGCTGTACACGTTCAAGTTGGATTTTGTTGACAGTTTCGCGTGGGATCTAAAGTGCTGTAAGGAGGAACTAACTATACCGCCGGGAACTTCTTGTCTTGGATACCAGTAAGTACCAGATTTTCTCTCATGGATCTAGATTGTATGTCATTTTTTATTTATGTAACCTTTATTTAACTAAGCAAGTCAGTTAAGAACAAATTCTTATTTACAATGACGCCCTACCGCGGCAAATTGTGCGCCACCCTATGGTACCCCCAAGCCTGAATTCGAACCAGGTACTGTAGTGACGCCTCTTGCACTGAGATGCAGTACCTTAGACCGCTGCACCACTTAGGAGCCCCAAGTAAGGCTTCTCTCAGAAAGATGTTCTCCTGTTTAAGTTCATTAACGTCCATTTCAATCTTATAGCTAGACATCCCTTTTAGCGTGTTTGTTTCTTTCTCCATTGTCGCAGCTTTTTCGTCATTCATCTCGAGGCTCGCCTTCAACTCCTTTATATCCTTACTGACTAGTTCAAGTATGTCCAGTTTGTCATTTATCGATTTTAACAGATCGGTTTCCACCCTTACCATTCCCGGTGGTGAAAAGCTTAAATCGTCTGTGTCCTTAGAGTCGCGATACACACTACTTTTGAGTTGGGGTAAGAACCGCCTCCAAAAGTGGCCAAGCAGAGATGCAGAGGTCGTTCAGGCAGGCAGAGAGCAAGAGAACAACAAAGAGCTTGGCCGAGCGTGAGGCACACGCGCTGGAGTCAGCCATACAAGGACAGTACATCATCTCACAAACACACAATCACTAAAACACATGTCATGTACCAAATGTGATGAGGCAGTATGTAACTCTTGCACAACTGTTCTTTTTACCAGCAGACAAACGGGTCATTTCTTGCGTCAGCTGAGGTATGACTCAGCCCTGATTGAGTAATTCTGTCACAGAGGAGGCCTGGGGAACGACTGAGGCACAGCAAAGACGTCAGCACACACTGCTCCAGAGGAGGGAGCAAGAAAACAGATAGAGGTCATTTTTAAGATTAGGATAAAGTATTGTTGAATATGGATTGTTTGGAAGATTTTACTCGAGTTTCCCTTTACAAACACTGTAGTCTGGAAATTCCTTTAATTAGTCAATTACATTAGTAATAATACATGGCAGTGTTTCCCCTATATGCATTTAGCAGTGATGCACCGCCACTGCAATAAATAAATAAATATATATTAATAATATACACACAAACACACAGTGCCTTTGGAAAGTACAGTTGAAATCGGAAGTTTACATACACTTAGGTTGGAGTCATTAAAACTCGTTGTTCAACCACGCCACATTTCTTGTTGACAAACTATAGTTTTGGGAAGTCGGTTAGGACATCTACTTTGTGCATGTCACAAGTCATTTTTCCAACAATTGTTTACTGACAGATTATTTCGCTTATAATTCACTGTATCACAATTCCAGTGGGTCAGAAGTTTACATACACTAAGTTGACTGTGCCTTTAACCTTTCTGAACCACCCATCCCGGATAATTGTCATCAGAAACGCTGACTAGCATAGCCTAGCCTAGCGCCACAGGTATATAATATAATATAATTTCATGAAATCACAAGTGCAATATTGCAAAACACAGCTTAGCCTTTTGTTAATCCATCTGTCGTCTCAGATTTTGAAATTATGCTTTACAGCGAAAGCAATACAAGCGTTTGTGTAAGTTTATCGATCGCTCAACAAAACAATAAGTACACCTAGCATCAGGTAACTTGGTCACGAAAATCAGAAAAGCAATCAAATTAATCGTTTACCTTTGATGATCTTTGGATGTTTTCACTCACGAGACTCCCAGTTAGACAACAAATGTTCCTTTTGTTCCACAAAGATATTTTTTTTATCCAAATACCTCCGTTAGTTTGATGCGTTATGCCCAGGAATCCACCGGAAAGAGCGCTCGCGACAACGCCGACAAAAATCCCAAATTATATCCATGATGTCCACAGAAACATGTCAAATGTTTTTTATAATCCATCTTCAGGGTGTTTTTCAAATATCTATTCGATAATATATCAACCGGGACAGTTGGCTTTTCACTAGGACAGGGAGGAACAATGGCCGCCTTTCTCTGTTACGCAGAACTCACTCTGAGAGCCCCCACCTATCCACTTACGTAATGTGCCCTTTCACGCTCATTCTTCAAAATAAAAGCCTGAAACTATGTCTAAAGGCTGTTGACACCTCAGGGAAGACATAGGAAAAAAGTCTGGTTGATATCCCTTTCAATGGGCAATAGGGATGCTTAGGAACAGAGAGGTTTCAAAAACAGGGTCACTTCCTGACTGGATTTTCCCCAGGTTTTAGCCTGCAATATCAGTTCTGTTTAACTCAGACAAAATTTTTACAGTTTTGGAACCTTCAGAGTGTTTTCTATCCTAATCTGACACTTATATGCATATTCTAGTTTCGGGGGCTGAGAAATAGGCAGTTTCAAATGGGTACGTTTTTTAGCCAAAAACAAAAATGTCGCCCCCTAGTCTTAAGAAGTTTTAAACAGCTTGGGAAATTCCAGAAAATGATGTCATGGCTTTAGAAGCTTCTGATAGGCTAATTGACATCATTTAAGTCAATTGGAGGTGTACCTGTGGATGTATTTCAAGGCCTACCTTCAAACTCAGTGCCTCTTTGCTTGACATCATGGGAAAATCAAAAGAAATCAGCCAAGACCTCAGAAAAAAAATTGTAGACCTCCATATGTCTGGTTCATCCTTGGGAGCCATTTCCAAATGCCTGAAGGTACCACGTTCATCTGTACAAACAATAGTGCGCAAGTATAAACACCATGGGACCACGCAGCCGTCATACCGCTCAGGAAGGAGAAGCGTTCTGTCTCCTAGAGATGGACGTACTTTGGTGCAAAAAGTGCAAATCGATCCCAGAACAACAGCAAAGAACCTTGTGAAGATGCTGGAGGAAACAGGTACAAAAGTATCTATATCTACAGTAAAATGAGTCCTATCGACATAACCTGAAAGGCCGCTCAGCAAGGAAGAAGCCACTGCTCCAAACCCGCCATAAAAAAGCCTGATTACGGTTTTCAACTGCACATGGGGACAAAGATTGTACTTTTTGGAGAAATGTTCTCTGGTCTGATTAAACAAAAATAGAACTATTTGGCCATAATGACCAAAATTATGTTTGGAGGAAAAAGGGGATGCTTGCAAGCCGAAAAACACCATCCCAACCGTGAAGCACGGGGGTCGCAGCATCGTGTTGTGGGGTGCTTTGCTGAAGGAGGGACTGGTGCACTTCACAAAATAGATGACTTCATGAGGGAGGAAAAGTATGTGGATATATTGAAGCAACATCTCAAGACATCAGTCAGGAAGTTAAATATTGGTCGCAAATGAGTCTTCCAAATGGAAAATGACCCCAAGCACACTTCCAAAGTTGTGGCAAAATGGCTTAAGGACAACAAAGTCAAGGTATTGGAGTGGCCATCACAAAGCCCTGACCTCAATCCTATAGAAATGTTGTGGCCAGAACTGAAAAAGCATGTGCGAGCAAGGAGGCCTACAAACCTGACTCAGTTACACCAGCTCTGTCAGGAGGAATAGGCCAAAATTCACCCAACTTATTGTGGGAAGCTTGTGGAAGGCTACCCGAAACGTTTGACCCAAGTTAAACAATTTAAAGGCAATGCTACCAAATACTAATTCAGTGTATGTAAACTTCTGACCCACTGGGAATGTGATGAAATAAATTAAAGCTGAAATAAATCATTCTCTTTACTATTATTCAGACATTTCACTTGCTTAAAATAAAGTGGTGATCCTGACCTAAGACAGGGAATTTTTACTCTGATTAAATGTTGGGAATTGTGAAAAAATTGAGTTGAAATGTATTTGACTTCAACTGTATTCAGACTCATTTACTTTTCCCACATTTTGTTACGTTACCAGCTTTATTCTAAAATGGATTCAATAAAACAATCCTCATCCATCTACATAGAATACCCCATAATGACACAGCAAAAAACAAGTTAAGAAATGTTTGCACATTTATTTAAAACAAAAAACTGAAATATATTTACATACAGTGGGGCAAAAAAGTATTTAGTCAGCCACCAATTGTGCAAGTTCTCCCACTTAAAAAGATGAGATATGATGAAAATTACAGACCTAGGTACACTTCAACTATGACAAACAAAATGAGAATTTTTTTTCTCCAGAAAATCACATTGTAGGATTTTTAATACATTTATTTGCAAATTATGGTGGAAAATAAGTATTTGGTCAATAACAAAAGTTTATCTCAATACTTTGTTATATACCCTTTGTTGGCAATGACAGAGGTCAAACGTTTTCTGTAAGTCTTCACAAGGTTTTCACACACTGTTGCTGGTATTTTGGCCCATTCCTCCATGCAGATCTCCTCTAGAGCAGTGATGTTTTGGGGCTGTTGCTGGGCAACACGGACTTTCAACTCCCTCCAAAGATTTTCTATGGGGTTGAGATCTGGAGACTGGCTAGGCCACTCCAGGACCTTGAAATGCTTCTTGCGAAGCCACTCCTTCGTTGCCCGGGCGGTGTGTTTGGGATCATTGTCATGCTGAAAGACCCAGCCACGTTTCATCTTCAATGCCCTTGCTGATGGTAGGCTTTGTTACTTTGGTCCCAGCTCTCTGCAGGTCATTCACTAGGTCCCCCCGTGTGGTTCTGGGATTTTTGCTCACCGTTCTTGTGATCATTTTGACCCCACGGGGTGAGATCTTGCGTGGAGCCCCAGATCGAGGGAGATTATCAGTGGTCTTGTATGTCTTCCATTTACTAATAATTGCTCCCACTGTTGATTTCTTCAAACCAAGCTGCTTACCTATTGCAGATTCAGTCTTCCCAGCCTGGTGCAGGTCTACAATTTTGTTTCTGGTGTCCTTTGACAGCTCTTTGGTCTTGGCCATAGTGGAGTTTGGAGTGTGACTGTTTGAGGTTGTGAACAGGTGTCTTTTATACTGATAACAAGTTCAAACAGGTGCCATTAATACAGGTAACGAGTGGAGGACAGAGGAGCCTCTTAAAGAAGAAGTTACAGGTCTGTGAGAGCCAGAAATCTTGCTTGTTTGTAGGTGACCAAATACTTATTTTCCACCATAATTTGCAAATAAATTCATTAAAAATCCTACAATGTGATTTTCTGGATTTTTTTTCTCATTTTGTCTGTCATAGTTGAAGTGTACCTATGATGAAAATTGCAGGCCTCTCATCTTTTTAAGTGGGAGAACTTGCACAATTGGTGGCTGACTAAATACTTTTTTGCCCCACTGTAAGTAGTCAGACCAGTTGCGATGAGACTCGAAATTGAGCTCAAGTGCATCCTGTTTCCATCAATCATCCTTGAGATGTTTCTACAACTTGATTGGAGTCCACCTGTGGTAAATTCAATTGATTGGACATGATTCGGAAAGGCACACACCTGTCTATACAAGGTCCCACAGTTGACAGTGCATGTCAAAGCAAAAACCAAGTCATGAGGTCGAAGGAATTGTCTGTAGAGCTCAGAGACAGGATTGTGTCAAGGCACAGATCTGGGGAAGGGTACCAAAACATTTTTGCAGCATTGAAGGTCTCCAAGAACACAGTGGCCTGCATCATTCTTAAATGGAAGAAGTTTGGAACCACCAAGACTCTTCTTAGAGCTGGCCACCAGTCCAAACTGAGCAATCAGGGGAAAAGGGCCTTGGTCAGGGAGGTGACTCTGACGGAGCTTCAGAGTTCCTCTGTGGAGATGGGAGAACCATCCAGACTGACAACCATCTCTGCAGCACTCCACCAATTAGGCCTTTATGGTAGAGTAGCCAGACAGAAGCCACTCCTCCGTAAAAGGCACGACAGCCTGCTTGGAGTTTGCCAAAAGGCATCTGAAGGATCTCAGACCATGAGAAAATATTCTCTGGTCTGATGAAACCAAGATTGAACTCTTTGGCCTGAATGCCAAGCTTCACGTCTGGAGGAAACCTGGCACCATCCCTACAGTGAAGCATGGTGATGGCAGCATCATGCTGTGGTGATGTTTTTCAGCAGCAGGGACTAGGAGACTAGTCAGGATCGAGGCAAAGATGAACGGAACAAAGCACAGAGGGATCCTTGATGAAAACCTTCTCCGGAGCGCTCAGGACATTAGACTGGGGCGAAGGTTCACCTTCAAACACAACAACGCCCCTGAGCACACAACCAAGACAACACAAGAGTGGCTTCGGGACAAGTCTCTGAATGACCTTGAGTGGCCCAGTGAAAGACCGGACTTGAACCCGATCGAACATCTCTGGAGAGACCTGAAAATAGCTGTGCAGCAACGCTCCCGATCCAACATGACAGAGCAGATCTGCAGATAAGAATGGAAGAAACTCCCCAAATAAAGGTGCGCCAAGCTTGTTGCATCATACCCAAGAAGACTCGAGGCTGTAATCGCTGCCAAAGGTGCTTTAACAAAGTACTGAGTAAAGGGTATGAATACTTATGTAAATGTAATATTTCAGCAAAAATGTATCAAAACCAGTTTTTGCTTTTTCATTAGGAGGTATTGTGTGTAGATTGATGAGGGAAAACAAACAATTTAATACATTTTCAAGTAAGGCTGTAACCTAACAAAATGTGTTGAAAGTCAAGGGGTCTGAATACTTTCCAAAGGCACTGTATATGGGGTTTATATAGCACTTTTAATGGACCCAAGACACTTTACAATAGTAATAACAAAAATACAACAAAAAAATTACTAAATGGTATAAAATAGGAACAGGGTTGAAGAATGTTGCTGAAGCAGTGGAGGAACTGTCTAGGGCCCATTAGCCAAGGAAATACCTACCCAGTACCCACTCTTGTAAATCTGATAACATACGCCTAACATGAAGTGCACAAGGAGATCTAGAAAGAGGGGGCATGGCCAGCTTAAATAACCTCAATGTCCAGAGGCATACTGAAGTGCAGACAATGGCCGGTCAGGAAAAAAACTGTACCTTGTAAGAGAGGCTGTATATAAATCTGTCTGAATGAAGGTGGCACATTGCCTGTTTCTGATATTCTCCACAGCGCTTCTCAGCACGTGTGTGCCTGCCCCTCCCCTTCTCAATCACCCCCTGCTCACGTTTCTATTCTCACATTGCACAAACACAGCCATCAAGCCAATACGGTGCCTATTAGTCCCCCGCATCACAGGAAGCAAACGTGCTATAGGCTGTCACTGCCAGTGAGGCTGTAAGTGGGAGGGTCAAAGTTATGTAAACAATTGAAGCCAGGCAGCAGGAGGATGTGGGGTCTGCTAGAGATGGAAAATAACAAATAATATACTGGTAAACATGTTGAGGGGTCTAGTGTGGTTGAGGAAATTAGGTTTAGAAGAAAAAAAGGACTGGGAACAAAAAATATATTTTCATGATAAACAAAAAAATAAGAGAAACCCCTCTCCTATCCTGCTGACTAACGCTGACAGGGAAAGAGGGAGGGGGTGACAAAAACACACAAATACAAAGGGTTGAGCACTTGGAGCAACAAAACAGCTGTTCCTCTATTTTAACAGGGAACTGCCATAGGTCCTTGTCACAGTGGTCCACTCTGCAAAGAGCGAGAAGAGCCACTGGCCCCACTAAATGTTTCCAACATTAAAAAAAAAAAAATAGGATGACTATGAATAACAGTTCATGACATGACAATAAAATGCAATAATGAATCATTTTCTCGAGTAGGGTGGAACTTGTGCCACAGACTTGTGACAGAACTAGGCTTGAGAAAGGACTACGTTCTTAATAGGATCAATCCAACCGCCAATACTTGTGATATTTGAAGAATGGGAGGATATTTAGCTGACTCAGCACAATTCTACAGCTCTCCCAGTCCCGCAACTATTTCAACGTCAGGCCCATTACCCTTATGCCATACAAAAGACAGTGGGTGCTTGACAACTTGGATGCTGAAACCAAATTAGCAAAATAGCTGTGAAAAATGGCATGTGCTTATCAAACTAATCAATCATCTTTTATTGCAATTACTCAAACACACCCAGACTGAGTTATGCAGAGGAAGAAACCTGCACACAGAGAAAGCAAGAATATACAGGCATAGGATCTAATGAGAAAGAAACTGAACATGACATTCAACCTGGCCATTATGATAATAGATCATCACAAACATTAAAATACCACCACACAAATAGTTTACCAGACTCACCTGGACCTTGGCGAGATCGTATGGGGTGACCTCTGTGCCTGGTAAAGTGTCTCTGCTCTGCACGGCCCGGTACACAGGCCCAGGTACCAGGTAGTTCTTTCCCAAATCATGCTCTTTCATCTTCTTTCACCAACATAGGAGCTGGCTGGCGTTTCCTCGCTATGCTTTGTTTTCAACTAATTGATATGGAACAACAGGACAAGGGGTGTCATGTATGAAAACATGGACGACTACAGACAATCAGCATTGTTGTTAACACTAAAAGTTCCGTTTGGTTGCTTGGAGGCACGTGTCCGGTTTTTGTTGAAATTGTCAGCACCTCATCATCAAATAAGGTATTTTCCAATTAAGGACAGGAACAATGATCCCATCCTATACATTAGCCTTCTAGGCTGCCTGGTATGTGGTGAGGGAGTGGAGAAGGATGACTCAGAAATGCTCAAATGTATTGCATAGCACAGTAATGAAACTGGTGATGCAGAGTGCATTTTGGGCAGTGGCAATACCTGTTACAGATGTTGCAGAGGGGCCAATTGTAAACTAGGAGAGGGGGGAATTATTTTTCAAAGGGTTATCTATTTCCAAACCTTTTTACAGCGCATGTGCCATATTCCCTGCTGCTTCCTCTTCCAAAATAGTACAAAAACAGTAGGGTACAGGGAGTTGTGGATTATTTCAAAAAAAAAATTAAATAGGGTTGGGGGGGATAATGAACATTATCGGAGGATTCAATATAATGCAGATGTGGCCATTTTAATTTAAACATTATTTGAGGACATTATGAAGGCCAACTTCATGGTGACGTCACACGATTTATCAATTAGTCCTACTCTGTATTTATATGGAAACTCGACAACCCTGTTATAAACGGGAAAACAACCATTTCATCACGAGCCCCGTGTCATAGTACACTGCTTCGGGCTGAGAGCTATACAGCCTGAGCATCGTTGCACAACAAGCATCCTCAAATATCTTAATTAAAATCATATAATAGTGTATGGCCGCTATGGCGAAACATGATTAAGGCAATTAACAAATCAACATTTCAGTACTAGGCTACTATACGCAAAACGTTTAGGTTTTCTAAAACGTCAGTATGCAAAATGTCGATCTATAAAATATTAACATAGTCCCCCGATTATAAAATATTGTATGTATAAACATTTGAAAAAATAAGTGAGAAAAAAAAGATAATCTCGTTGACAAATACCTGGGTCTCCTTGTCAGCCAGCCGAGCCCGATCAGTGGCCACGACAAAACAATTTATTTATAAAGCTGCTCTTTAAGGCAGCCGCTGTGTTACTGGAACGGGAAATGTAGTTCAAGAAAAATAACTAATCATTTACGGGAAGCGGTGGCTACAACGCATGAGACTACAGCTCCCAAGCGCGCCTAATGGCGATCGCAGATATTTTAGGTGGAGTTTATGCATTCTCATTCTGCCACTGTGGTCTGGATGCTGCATTGGCACAATCAAGAAGCCTATTCATTCAACAAATGTTACTTTTTTTGTCCGGGATTGCCAATTAATTTCCATCGGTTGGTCGCCTTGGCACAAAATGTGGATCCTTGTGCGCTGCATAATTACGCAGTGGTTCGCGCGTATTTGGCCTTGAACACAAAATTTGTGTGCGAGACACACTCACCATGCAGCATATTCCAATTTAATAGTCATGGGAATCCATTGAAACATTTATATTAGCTCGCTATGTAGCCATTGTATATCATTGTTGCGTGTTCCTTTTGACTCACCTTATGTCCTACCAACTCAGAGCATTTAATATTATTATGTAGGTAAATCACACTGCTGCGGTCTCATTCAGCTATTTGCCCCTTACGGGTTGTGGTTGTTGTGGATGGCTGTTCACAAATCTAAAATGTGGTTTTAAACCCAATAATGGTTGAATTCAAGAAGTTTAAGCTGCCTATCAATCATTGTTTTTGAAACCAGTGAAAAATACGCTTTTGCAACAGCTGCATAGTGCGGATCCCAGTCTACGGAATAAAATTGGGGCTTTTATCACTCAATCTAATCTCTAGCCACCAGCAAAGCACCATCACAACTCCATGCTTCACGGTGGGAACTACACACAGAGATAATCCATTCACCTACTCTGCATCTCACAAAGACAAGGCAGTTGAAACCAAAAATCTCAAATTTGGACTAATCAGACCAAAATACAGATTTCCACCGGTCTAATGTCCATTGCTCGTGTTTCTTGGCCCAAGGAAGTCTCTTCTTATTGTCATCCTTTAGTAGTGGTTTCTTTGCAGCAATTCGACCATGAAGGCCTGATTCACACAGTCTCCTCTGAACAGTTGATGTTGAGATGTGTCTGTTACTTGAACTCTGTGAAGCATTTATTTGGGCTGCAATTTCTGAGGCTGGAAAATAACTTATCCTCTGCAGCAGAAGTACATTTGAGTCTTCCTTTCCTGTGGCGGTCCTCATGAGAGCCAGTTTCAGCATAGCGCGTAATGGTTTTTGGGACTGCACTTGAAGAAACATTCAAAGTTCTTGAAATTTTCCGTATTGACTGACCTTCATGTCTTAAAGTAATGTACTGTCATTTCTCTTTGCATATTTGAGCTGTTCTTGCCATAATATGGACTTGATCTTTTACCAAATAGGGCAATCTCTTGTATACCCCCCCTACCTTGTCACAACACAACTGTTTGGCTCAAACGCATTAAGGAAAGAAATTCCACAAATTAACTTTTAACAAGGCACACCTGTTAATTGAAATGCATTCCAGGTGACTACCTCATGAAGCTGGTTGAGAGAATGCAAAGTGTGAGTGTAACGGATGTGAAATGGCTAGCTAGTTAGCGGTGGTCCGCGCTAATAGCGTTTCAATCGGTTACGTCACTCGCTTTGAGACCTTGAAGTAGTGGTTCCCCTTGCTCTGCAAGGGCCGCGGCTTTTGTGGAGCGATGGGTAACGACGCTTCGTGGGTGACTGTTGTTGATGTGTGCAGAAGGTCCTTGGTTCGCGCCCGAGTCGGGGCGAAGGGACGGCCGTAAAGTTATACTGTTACATGTGCAAAGCAGTCATCAAGACAAAGGGTGGATACTTTGAAGATTTCAGCAAATTCTAAAAACCTGTTTTTGCTTTGTCATTATGGGGTAGTGTGTAGATTGATGGGAGAGAAAAAAATCATACATTTTAGAATAAGGCTGTAGCGTACCAACATGTGGAAAAAGTCAAGTGGTCTGAATACTTTCCGAATGCACTGTAGCCTAGGCAGGCTGGGCTGAAACTTAAAAATGAGTCAGAGCAAAAACCAAGCCATGAGTTTGGTTACTACATGATTCCATGTGTTTTCATAGTTTTGATGTCTTCACTAAATAGTAAAAATAGTACAAATAAAAAACCCTTGAATGAGGTGTCCAAATTTTGACTGGTACTGTACATTTTTGTATTCTAATGCCTCTTAAGGGGAAGTAATCTAAAAGTAACTGAATGTAATCAGATCACGTTACTGAGTTTGGGTAATCCAAAAGTTATGTTACTGTTAATTTGACAGGTAAATAGTAACTCATGGATTACATTTAGAAAGTAACCTACCCAACCCTGGCTAGGGGTAAGTTTAGCAGTTAGCATGTTAGCTAACCCTAACCTAAGTAGTTACAAAGTATCTAACAGAGCTTGAGAGTTACAAAGTATCTAATAGCAAGTAGTTGAAAAATTGCTTATTAGCTAAAATTGCAAGAAGTAGTCTGATGAGATTCAAACGTATCCTTTGGGTTGCTAGAGCTTTGCGTTACACGCCCGCCCATCGACCCCGACCATACACACGTTCTGACCAACCACCCTCATTTCATTTTTTTGCCAAATGTAACATATGTAACCATACCAAATGTAACATATACTAAAAGGAGTTTCTTGGATTTACTAACAGAATACAAAATGCTCTGAGACCAGGTTGGCCCTATGGTAGCCACAGTGCCTACCTGCACTAAACAGTTCATGTATTCGGAAAGTATTCAGACCTTGACTTTTCCCACATTTTGTTACGTTACAGCCTTATTCTTTAACGGATTAAATCGTTTTTCCCCCTAATCAATCTACACACACACAAACAATACCCCAAAATGACAAAGCAAAAACAGGTTTAGAAATGTTTGCTAATTTATATACAACTGAAATATCACATTTACATAAGTATTCAGACCCTTTACTCAGTACTTTATTAAAGCACCTTTGGCATCGATTACAGCCTCGAGTCTTCTTGGGTAGGATGCTACAAGCTTGGCAAACCTGTATTTGGGGAGTTTCTCCCATTATTCTCTAAAGATCCTCTCAAGCTCTGTCAGATTGCATAGGGAGCGTTGCTGCACAGCTATTTTCAGGTCACACCAGAGATGTTCGATCGGGTTCAAGTCAGGGCTCTGGCTGGGCCACAAGGACATTCAGAGACTTGTCCCGAAGCAACTCCTGCGTTGTCTTGGCTGTGTGCTTAGGGTCGTTGTCCTGTTGGAAGGTGAACCTTCACTCCAGTCTGAGGTCCTGAGCGCTTGGCAGCAGGCTTTCATCAATGATCTGAGAACTTTGCTCTGTTCATCTTTCCCTTGATAATGATTGGTCTTCCAATCCCTTCCACTGAAAAACATCCCAAGAGTCCTTTAGGTGCCTTTTGGCAAACTCCAAGTCGGCTGTCATGTGACTTTTACAGAGGAGTGGCTTCCGTCTGGCCACTACCATAAAAGCCTGATTGGTAGAGTGCTGCAGAGATGGTTGTCCTTCTGGATGGTTCTCCCATCTCCACAGAGGAACTCTGGAGCTCGGTCAGAGTGACCATCGGGTTCTTTGTCACCTCCCTGACCAAGGCCCTTTTCCCCCGATTGCTCAGTTTGGACTAGCGGCCAGCTCTAGGAAGAGTCTTGGTGGTTCCAAGCTTCTTCCATTTAAGAATGACGGAGGCCAGTGTTCTTGGGGACCTTCAATGCTGCAGAAATGTTTTGGTACCCTTCCCCAGATCTGTGCCTCAACACAATCCTGTGTTGGAGCTATACGGACAATACCTTCAACATCATAGCTTGGATTTTGCTCTCACATGCACTGTCAACTGTTGGACCTTATATAGACAGGTGTGTACTTTCCTAAATCATGTCCAATCATTGAATTTACTACAGTTGTACTCCAATCAAGTTGTAGAAACATCAAGGATGAGCAATGCAAACAGGATTCACCTGAGCTCAATTGAGTCTCATACAGTAGCAATGAGCCTGAAAACTTAAATAAGGTTTGTTTTTCATAAAATTGCTAACAATTCCAAAAACATGTTTTCGCTTTCTCATTTTTGGTTGTGTTTAGACGAGGAAAATGTTTAATTTAATCCATTTTAGAATAAGGCTATAACCTAACAGTGTGGAAAAAGGGGTCTGAATACTTTCCGAATGCACTGTATATGCAATCAAAAACAGGTAGGCTGCAATTGTTTAACATATAGCCTATTTGACTGAAAGCTTAGACTAATCCATTTAAAAATACATATTTAGCTAGTCTACTTGGCATAAGATCATAATCTCAAATATCTTTGCTACAAACGACTCACGCCATTTATATGCTTATTTTACCGGCATTGCTCCGCATAGACTCAAGAAAAATAGACTTACCTAGTTTGACGCATTAAGCCGTTGATGCTCGCTGCAAGTCTTCTCTTGGTCACTTCCATGCATTCTAATTCCAGTGTTCACATACACATGGAAATACACTTGTAGTTTGATTTTATGCACTGGTTTTCTCCTCATAATAATTTCATATGTATACCTTTTGAACATGTCGTTTGACTTAGTTGCTGGACTTTTTGCTAAGAACGCCATCATAAAGCTGGTCAGTGCATGTGGATTGCAATAGTGCATTTAAAATTAAAGTGTGTGCCAAGTCAATTGTAGGAGTGAAGATACGTCAAATACTGAAATGTCTTGCACAGCAACGTAGGCAGTGCAATAAGGCAGTGAAAAAAAAGGTTGCTATTGAATTGTCATATTGAAACAATTAAGCACAGGGGCCAATTGCAAACTAGAGGTTTGAGGTAGGGGGGTTAGGCACCCCCATAAAGAATCTTGGACATCCATGTTTTTGGTCAATATATTTTGTAGGTTTTTGACAATCTTTGAAACACTGAGGAACATAATTTCAATCTGTGCAATAAAGAGTTCTTGTCAGGCTTAAAACATTTGAGGGTTTGAACTAATACTGTGAAGCAGCAATCCCAGAGGTTAAGAAATGAGATCCTGTTACCCAACTGTACATATGAATAACTTATTTGCAATATAAAATGATTTCCCTTGCTTAAAAACAAGGAGTTGTACCCTCAAATTCCATCACAATTCAGAAAGCACAATAGTACTATAACATTTCACTGGTCAAGAAAGAAGGTTAACAAAACAATAAATATTGTAAATTCCTGAAAATAACATACTTTGTCATTCTACTGTAGAGACCAGTGATGATTCCCACCCTCCAACTGCCAAGAAAACACAAAACACTAAATTGTGGAACTGAGTTGTTTATTGTATGTACACAAAAACAGTAAATTACACACGAGACGGGTACAGCATCTGAAAGACAAAAGCAGAGAGCAGTGAGGTCATAGGCACCAAATCGATACAAACCACAAACATACATTGAGTGGGGAATTGGCACTTCCAGATGTTTTTTTCATATGGGCACTTGCCCAATATGTAGTGGTCACGAGGGGGAAGCTAAGTACTAAAATAGGGCCTACATTCTTATCACTAAAAACAATCCATTAAGTAGATTAAAAATATATAACTTATGAAAGGTTTGTGATTTTTTAGCATCAACTTAAGAAAAACAAATGTTTCATTTTTCAGCAGTAAGTTTCCTAAAAGCCTTTGTAGCTTCAGTAGTACCATTTCTTGGATTTTCCATCCAAAGATCAAACCACCGAACAGAATGCCTTTTCCCTCTCACAAAATCAGTTTCAAGAGGTGATCACACAGAATTACATGGATGTTCCCTGAACTAACAAAAGTTCAAGTTACTCCAAATTCAGACAAACTCCTTCCTAAAGTACCTCTAAAATTAGACATTGCTGTTCAAGCCCTAAAAATCACACTTGAATCAACTAATCAAAAGTCTTTGGAGTTGCTGAGTAAGTTAATCAGGTGCGCTTGTGCAGGGATAAAACATTGTTCTATACGGTTGGTTTGCAGCAAATTCCTTTGCGCTGTATTTGCTTTGGCTGGAACCTTGCACAGTGCAAAAAAGCAGTGCTTCCACAACCACCCCTGGGGGACCACTACTAGACAGTGAAGGGCTATAACAAACTGGACTATCTGCAGGTCCAGGAAGAAACTGTGCTAATCAGGGAATAGCAGCTGAAGGTACTACTCACCACTCTGATTCTGTGTCCCATGGCCTTTGCGGGGAGGTTACTGCTGAACTTGGCCCGCACCATTCCACTGTTGCCGTGAGCGCGCATGACTTTGCCCCAGATTACACGCGTCTTGTTGGGCTTGCCACCAGGCGTCACTGTGTTCCTGATGAGATTGAAGAGTGAGCAGAATCAGTCTCCTGTCACGGAACTACATTAAAACAAGGACAACGTTCCGCCAAAAAAGTGTCTCTTCTATAAAAACATCCATTTGAAATTGGGCCAGACAAGGGAGAAGCATCTTAGAGTAAGGCATAATAACCATTTTATAATACAGTAATAGAGTTATGGGAAGAATACACTGTCCTACAAATCCCTAAAAGCCGGCCACAGCACAAGACTATAGAGAAAACAGTAGCTTTGTGTTTCGACGGGTGACGTCAACCACAAAAAATGTGTCTGTTGGTAAACACCTCACCCGTCTATACGGTAAACTGGCAACACTAGTCTAGGTTAAAAGAATATAACCCACACATTTAACATCCACTATCAAACATGTCAGATGACACTATAGATTACTACCCTAGCAGTGTTAAATCAAAATATATTTTATATTTGAGATTCTTTAAAGCCACCCTTTGCCTTGACAGCTTTGCACACTCTTGGCATTCTCTCAACCAGCTTCACGAGGTAGTCACCAGCATTGCATTTCAATTAACCGGTGTGCCTTGTTAAAAGTTCATTTGTGGAATTTATTTTATGCATTTGAGCCAATCACTTGTGTTGTGACAAGGTAGGTGTGGTATACAGAAGATGGTCTTTTAACATATGGGCTAAGTGCATATTACAGCAAGAACAGCTCAAATAAGCAAAGAGAAACAGCAGTCCATCATTACTTTAAGACATGAAGGTCAGTCAATGTGGAAAATTAAGAACTGAAAGTTTCTTCAAGTGCAGTCGCAATAACCATCAAGCACTATGATGAAACTGGCTCTCATGAAACTGGCTCTCATGAGGACCGCCACAGCAAAGGAAGACCCAGGGTTACCTCTGCTGCAGAGGATAAGTTCAGAGTTTCAAGCCTCAGAAATTGCAGCCCAATTAACCTCACTAGGGTAGGGGGCACTATTTTCACCTCTGGATGAAAAGCATGCCCAAAGTAAACTGCCTGCTACTCAGGCCCAGAACCTATGATATGCATATAATAGGTGGATTTGGATAGAAAACACTAAAGTTTCCAAAACTGTCTGAGTATAACAGAACAGATATGGCAGGCGAAAACCTGAGAAAAATCCATCCAGGAAGTGGGATTATTTTTTTGTTTGTAGTTTTCTATTGAATGCCATTACAGTATCCATTGACTTAGAACTCAAATTGCACTTCATATGGCTTCCACTAGATGTCAACAGTCTTTAGAAATTGTTTCAGGTTTTTATTCTGAAAAACCCTTGAATGAGTAGGGGTGTACCGGTACCGAGCCAATGTGCAGGGGTACAGGTTAGTCAAGGTAATTTGTACATGTAGATGGGGGGGGGGGGTGATTGTGATACAGCCTGGAATCGAACCAGTGCCTTAGATCGCTGCGCCAGTCCAGAGCCCAACAGAGTATGCTGTCATAAAAAATAAAAAAAAGCTCACTTAATTACTCAAAATGCCAGCGCCAAAGCAGACACGACTTTTCACTGTGACAGAGGCAGTATCTCTATGTTGGTTGGAGATAAGGATTCGGACACGTCCTTTAACTTGGCAAATGTCGAGGTGTGAAATAAGTTAACACCAGATTTGTTTAGTGTTGTCGATGTCTGATGCTGTGAAACAGCTAATATTAGCAGGTCTTGTCATGATAACTTGGTTGGTACAGACGAGCACATCAGCGGTGGAGATCGAATGATTGCTCTCTCTCATGGAAATAATCTTCTGGTCACATTTATATGTAATTATAAACAGGGTGGTTTCAAGCTCTGAATGCTGATGGGCTAACAGCTATGGTGTATCAGACCGTACACCATGCGTATGACAAAACATTTATTTGTATTGCTCTAATTACATTGGTAACCAGTTTACAATAGAATTAAAGCACCACAGGGGTTTATGGCGAAGCGTCGTGCCTATTAGCAGCCCTTAGCCGTGGTATATTGGCCATATACCTGGTCTTACTGCTTAAATAATAATCATAAGTATAATATATTATACTAGGTACATTGAGTGAGTAATTAAGTCAAATTAACAACTGTCATTAAAGAGGTAATGCACTTTAAAACTAAGTTCCCTTGTAATTTCTTAATTGTTCTTGAGCCATGTATGTTTGAAATGTGTAAGAAAATGAGCTTTATCTTACATTTTAAGTAATCTACAGCAGCATTCTAGAATTGTGTTGGGGTCTAAATTAATATAAAAAATCCTGTGTTATTTTTGGGTAACTGTGCTTCCATAGTAATTTAAATGTTATGTAAATGCAAGCTGAAAAGTACCAGTGGCCACAAGTCAGAGCAGGTCCACTGAGGCCATGGCCCAGTGATGCACTTGAGGCGGGCCATGGGGGCAAAAACCCAAAAGTCCACCTTTTTGCTAAAACACTGTGGTAAATCATTAGTGTGAATTAGCCATGAGACAGAAGATGGAGAAACTTACTTCTTAGCCTTGTAGACATAAGCACAGCGCTTGCCCAGGTAGAAGTCAACCTCCTCCCTTGTGTAAACTCCCTCCACCTTGAGCAGGGCGGTGTGCTCCCGCTGGTTCCTCAGGCCACGCTTGTACCCGGCAAAGATAGCCTTGCTCCACAGTCTGCGAAAATGAAAAGACTGCATAAACCAGAGCACTCAACCTGTGCATCATCAGTGCCACATGCTGGTGCCAGAGTTATCCAGTCAGCAGTCGATCAACTGCATACCCTAAATACTCAACAGAATCAACCAATGCACAGAAGTACTTCCTACTTTGTACAAACACATTTCAAATTCAGTATTAACTACCTCCAAAAAAGTACCATACTAAAGAGAGTTAAGTACAGCCTTGCAAATGTGTCTAGTATCTAAAACAAAACGGTATTGTTAACCGTGGCAGATGGCAACAACGCCAACTAAGTTAGCTGGCTAACATTGACTACTCACCTTCCTGGCATCTCGAGTCTTCTTCCAGGCACGGAAAAACCTGATGAAAAACAATTTAATACATTATGGTCTCGATATGAACGTGCCTGTAGGTTTGACTTGCCATGTGGTCTAGTGTACGAGTTAGTAACTTAGATGAAAACTTACAACGCTAACGTATGTGGCTAACGTTAGCTAGATACACATACTTCATGAATTCAGTACATTAACGAGATAGCGTCCTCATTGGATCTTTCATGGCTAACTAGCCACTGTGGTAGGGTTTGTCCGTTTAGCCACTAACACACAAAATAAGGGAATACTGTTGTATCCTAGTTAGCGTTTATACGCTATTATGCTAAACAGAGATGCATTTTGGTGTATACATCTGAACGGCCTCACCCCTGCAGTCCAGCGCTTGTCAACTTCGTAAAACTATCCAAGTGATATTTTTCTCATCACAGCCTCTTGGACTCAAAAAATAGACTGTATGGAAAGTTTAACTCTATTTCTCTTCGAAAACATATGCATTTATGCCAAATGTAGACTTAATAACATAGAAATTTCGATTTTATAAAAGTGGCCTTTTGTAATTCTCACCTTCACTGTAAGAAAAATGGCGGAAAAGGAAGTTGGAATGGAATGCTGGGAAATTCACGTAGTCGGTTACGACAGAAACGCATAATCAAAACATGTATTTATTTGTATCTAACTATTCAGCTGTCACTTTATTTCATTCTCGTACGTTTCACACAACATAATAATCAAAGTAGATAAGAATTTGTCATTTTTTGAAAACAATAATCAAATGTTGTGCGTTACCAGGGTAACCGGGGTAAACTACCAAGTGTGCTGCTAGACTAGCTAAACTATGCTCTAGTTAAACTACTGGCCTTTTATTGTCCATAAATATAGCTAGTAAACTTCAACACGTTCCGTGAAGACACGTAAGAAATATACCTAGCTACGAATCTGTTGATTGTGTTATTGAGCATTTTGCCCAGGATATTTTCTAACACAAAAATGTCACAGTTAGAAAATGGTATCGTTAGTAGCTAGCTAGATAGGTGATGTTGTAAATTGCTTGGCTAATTTCGCTCGAATTCAGTGTTCACAGACCATCAGGATGCCGGTTCCTTTGTCTGGGGTAGAGCTGCTCAGAGTGTGTACAGTTCTCCAGGACTGTGCTGCAGAGCTGTCAGTGCTGGGTCACATCATGCCCGACACCTACAGGGGTCGTCCAGAAGCTGATAAGGTATTGTGGCGAAATCCTGCACTTAAGTGCGCTGCCACTTTAAGAGCGCATGAGCAGTAGGAAGGAGGAGATAACAGAACTCGTTAAGCTCTATTGGGGAGGAGCTATTGATTGGCGCGACAGTTTTGGTTGTGTGTGTTATGCTGCAGAGTTTGTTTGTTTATCTTCAGCGTATGTGGTTGTACAGTTTTTGGAACAATCCTCGGTGTGATCGCTCGACGACGTGGTTGTTCTCATTTGGGACCGCGACTGTTATGGATCAAAGGGATTAGTAGCAACATTGTTGCGAAGCGTTCAACTACAACCCAACACTCCATCGGACAGTCAGACCGTACACCTGCAACCTCAAGACCACAGCTAAGCCCTCTCTTGTTCCCTTTCTCTCTTTTCTCTTCCCGCTATGGTCCAGTGCTTTACACTGCAACCGACTCTATTTTCATAAATGCATTGAAGTTTCATTGGAGCTGGACTAGTGTGTATATGAACACCACACATTCATACCCTCTGCACTCCTTCCCTGGAAGAGAATACAAACTCTTGCAAATCCTCTGTGTGATGACTGGGTTCATTTGTTATTGTATGAAGTTGCTGTTTATTTGCTCTGCCATTATTGTTATATGAGGTATGCTTGGTGGGGTTACCAAGAATTGTGGAAGGACTGTGATGTGATGTGGGATCTATAGGGTGTGTATTCTTTTTTTCTATCCGCTGGCTATCTGGTCAACAGGCTACACTCTAGGCAGTCTCTTCTGTTGATGTGTATGGGTCTGGTAGTGGTACTCTCGCTGTTCTACTATTTTCCTTTCGGCAGGGTTAATACCTGCCTGGCGCCCGAACAAAATCTTCTTTACCTTTCTCTAATTAATACCGCTACAGTATTATCTGATTATCCTCAGCTAACATTATACGCGGAGCTAATGTCAGTTGGCTTTTTCAAGCGATGATGCGTCTTTAGCAAATTAATGGTATGCTTGCTATCTAAGCTGTAATTTTCTCCTATTCAGCCCGTATTCATATGTTTTTGTGGAAGTTTGTGTCAGCCGACATTGGACAGGTCCTTGAACAGCAGAAAGGGGCAGAGCAGAACCTGAAAGCAGCCCGTCAGTTTGAGAGAGAGTCTGGGAGACTGTCAGATGCCACCCGTGAGCTGCACAGATCCCAGAAGGAACTGAACCGCACACTAGAGGAGAACCCACTGTCCCCTGACAACCTGGCCAAGGTGCAGAGAGACGGGTGGGTTCCAGATAGCTCTTGTTCGGGCTTTAGTGCACGTTCCGACTTGGACCAGAGCTAGGTTCCAGACAATTTAATAAAATAGAAGCCCACAACTCTGTGCTTCAAACAGAGATGTATTATGATTTATTATGCACACGAGACAACTTTTCAACTACTTAGCCAAGTTCGCACCCAGCCTCTCCAATGCTAATGCACCCCTGCATCAACTGCTAAAGCAGTCCAGTGAGTTTCTCTGGGACAAGCAACACGACATTGCTTTCCAGAAATGTGAAAGACTTGGTCACGAGAGAACCAGGACCAATCCTTGCCTACTACGACCCCGACAAAGAGCTCAGACTCCAAGTAGACGCGTGGAAGTATGGACTAGGTGCAGTGCTACTGCAAGATGGAAAGCCCATCGGCTACGCTTCCAAATCTCTCACAGACTGTGAAATCAACTACGCTCAAATTGAAAAGGAGCTCTACGCCATTCTGTTCGGATGTTTCCATCAGTACATATATGGACGACAAGTCATTGTGGAATCCGACCACAAGCCCCTTGAGTCAATCATGAGGAAACCACTAGCCGCAGCCCCGCCAAGGCTACAGAGAATGATTCTTCAACTACAAAAATACGACTTCACAATCACTCACCGTCCAGGCAAAGACATCCCTGTCGCAGACACGCTCTCCAGGAAGTTTCTTACCTATAAGGGCAGCAGCCTCAGTGAAGGCATGGACATGCAAGTGCACACTGTGTACAGCAACTTACCAGTTAGTGACACAAAACTGAAGGAGATCCAAGCAGAAACAGAAAAGGACTCACAACTCGCACAGCTGAGGAAAGTCATACAGGATGGACGGCCTGAGGAGAGGAGAAAATGCCCTCAGAGCGTCTCAGAATTCTGGAACCATCCTGATGAACTATCACAGATCAACGGAATAGTTTTCAAAGGAGAGAAAATCATCATTCCTACCAGTCTCAGGAAGAGATTTTGACAAAGATCCATGCTGGACACATGGGCATGGAAAAGTGCAAACAGAGAGCTAGGGACATTTTGTTTTGGCCCGGAATGTGCAAACAGAGGACATTGTTGGTAAATGCGCCATATGTCTTGAACGACGCCCCTCAAACACCAAAGAGCCAATGTTACCTCACTGTATCCCAGACCGACCCTGGCAGGTCGTGGCAACCGATCTGTTCACCTGGAACAACGAGAACTACATCGTAACAGTTGACTACTACAGCAGATACTTCGAACTCGACAAGCTTCACAGCACCACATCTGCAGCTGTGATACACAAGCTGAAAGCAGCCTTTGCCAGGCATGGCATTGTAGAGACTTTAATATCTGACAATGGGCCCTGTTACAAATCAAATGAGTTTGAATCCTTCACAAAAGCATGGGAGTTTACACGTCACCACAAGCCCACATTACCCTCAAAGTAATGGCCTTGCTGAAAAATCAGTGCAGATTGCTAAATCACTGATGGACAAAGCAAAAGCAGACAAGAGACCCCTACCTCAGCCTCCTTGAATACCGCAACACTCCAGTTGACAACTTCAAATCACCAGCCCAGCTGTTGATGAGCCGCAGACCTTGCCCCAGCCTTCCCAGCCCCAGCCTTCCCAGCACCAACCAGCAGCTGCAACCTGAGGTCGTCAGCTACAAGGAAATGCATGAAAAACGTGCACAGAGACAACAACAACAAAAGCGATACTACAACAGGTCAGCTAGACCACTGCCACCACTGATCGACGGAGAGTCAGTTTGAATCCAGGAGCATGGCCTCTGGAAGCCAGCAGTCGTCATCCAGCCAGCTGACACTGAACGTTCATAGCACTTCCTCACCGCAGAAGGAGCGGTGTACCGCCGCAATCGTCGTCACCTACTGAACACAAAAGAACAACACACTGATGAGATGAACTGTTCCCCTGAAAGAGAACGTGATGGACTAAACTCACACACACACACACACACACACACACACACACACACATCACAACATACACCATACTTACCTGCAACACCACAAGAACTGTTGACTGACACAGAAGCATGCTCAGCATCATATCGCACAAGGTCAGGAAGAGAGGTCAAGCCCAGAGCTGTCCTAGAACTGTGAAATGTCAAAGGGTGTAAGCGGATCGCTGCCCTAAAAGAGTTCCACACTGTAAACTTGTTATTGAAAGTTCACTTGAAATATTTTGGTATTGTATTTGTTTGAAATGTTAAGATGTATTTCTACTGTGAAAGCTGAGTTGCTGAGAATCCCTTGTTTGAAAAGTAACAGTATGTTGGATCATTGTTTCAGAGTCTATGTTGATTCAGTTGGTGTAGTATGCAATATAAATGGTTACTTACCTTGAGTTCAAACTGCAGAGCATGTTTTCAAAAGAAACGCTTAGAATATGTAAACATTTTTCTTTTGTTTTAAAAGGGGGATGTAATATTCATATGTGTAGACATACTGAATTATAATTGGATGCATTTTACCGCCATATCATACTGTGCTATGATTGGTTAAGACCACCCAAATGGTTAGGTCATGGTCAGTTTGATCCTGGTTGGCGATACGTGAACATGCCAGTTATAGCTAGCTAATAAAGAGCTATGTTAAGAAACATCCTGTAGTACTGCATTTTATTATTTTGTACAAAGTGTGCAAAACAAGACAGTGCAGACGAGGAATGCATTAGTAAGTACTTGGCGCTAAACTCAAGCGAACTTTCAGGATGCTTCCATCTTTCCATAGCTAGCTAGCTTGACCGGCGTTGTCATTTCAAGGGGATGAACTTGGCTAACCTAGCGCAACTATCGTTAACGTTAGTTGTAAATACTGTAATGAAACAGGCAGGGAGCAGGTCTCGAACCCTCGACCTTCTAGCCCGAAGTCCAGCACGCTATCGACTGTGCCGCAAAAGCATGCTCGTGCGGCAGAGTCGATTTCCACGCTTATAAACCCAAGGTCGTTACACTACCAATGCATAATAACCTAAGCTTGCTTAGTTGTAGCCGAAGCGAAGTCTCAGCCTGTGTTGGCTACTGCCTGACTAGTTGCCAAATTCTGGAACTATAATAACTGTGTTTCTGTAGTAACTACATTAGTAGCTTGCACCATGTAAACAAGCTTTTGGCCTATATATTTTCTTGAACCCAAAGGCAAAGCTACACAAGGGCCCATAGCTAATCCAAACTTGTGAACATTGACTAACTAACTACATGACAACTTGCCAATTGATCTGACAGTCTTCTTAGTTAACTAACTAGCTAGCTACACACAATAATAGAGATGTGAGCTTAATTGTAATCAACTACTATAGTTACTTACTAAACTGACCATAAATATATCATACTTCTGTGTTGGCTTAGGAAGCAAATTGCAAGATGGATTATAGGCCTGGTTAGCTATAAAGCTAGCTATTGTTGACATAAAATACTGGCATGTCATTAACCCCTCTGCTTGCAAGTTCTTCTCTTTTTACATCTACCTTATCAAGACAAAAACAATATTCTATTTACCCTTAATGCTTGGCTTTCCTTTTGGATACTCTGGCTCTGTAAAAAGAGAAGCAGATAAAACAAGGCGTACTTTAGTGATGTGTATTCTATTCACGCCCTGATTGTGCATGGGGCACATAGGGTGGACGCTGAGGTAATGGTCTGGAATCTTTGGTAGGCGTGAAACAACTGATCTTTGAATCATTCCTCTCCACAGTGCTCCTGTGCCGGGGCAAAGCTTTCAGCGATTTCACCGGACCAGACTGTCGGTTTCTGTCATTTAAAAAAGGAGAGACTATATATGTCTACTATAAACTCTCAGGCCAAAGGACAAATATATGTGCAGGGAGTGTAAGTATGAGTTAATATTAAATTACAGTACCTGTCAAAAGTTTGGACACACCTACTCATTCAAGGGTTTTACTTCACTATTATTCTACAATGTAGAAAATAGTAAAGACATCAAAACTTTGGAAAACACATGGAATCATGTATCAACCAAAAAAGTGTTAAACAAATCAAATATATTTTAGATTCTTCAAAGTAGCCCCCCCTTGTCTTGATGACTGCTTTGCACAGACTTGGCATTCTGTCAACCAGCTTCATGAGGTAGTCACCTGGAATGCATTTCAATTAACAGGTGTGCCTTATTAAAATGTTATTTGTGGAATTTATTACCTTCTTAATGCGTTTGAGCCAGTTGTGTTGTGACAAGGTTGGGGTGGTACACAGAAGATTTGGTAAAAGACCAAGTCCCTATTATGGCAAGAACAGTGCAGTCGCAAAAACCATCAAGCGCTATGATGAAACTGGCTCTTATGAGGACGGCCACACGAAAGGAAGACCCAGCGCTACCTCTGCTGCGAGTTAACTGCACCTCATATTGAAGCCCAAGTAAATGCTTCACAGAGTTCAAGTAACAGACATAGCCCAACATCAACTGATCAGAGGAGACTGCGTGAATCAGGCCCTGAATCAGGCCACTACTGAAGGACCCTAATAAGAAGAAGACACTTGCTTGGGCCTAGACACACGAGCAATGGACATTAGACTGGTGGAAATCTGTCCTTTGGTCTGATGAGTACAAATTTGAGAGTTTTGGTTCCAACCTTCGTGTCTTTCTGAGATGCAGAGTAGGTGAACAAATTATCTCCGCATGGGTGGTTCCCACCGTGAAGCATGGAAGAGGTGTGGGGGTGCTTTGCTGGTGACACTGTGATTTATTTAGAATTCAAGGCTCACTTAACCGGCATGGCTACCACAGCATTCTGCAGTGATCTGCCATCCCATGTGGTTTGAGCTTAGTGGGACAATTATTTGTTTTTCAGCAGGACAATGACCCAACACACCTCCAGGCTGTGTAAGGGCTTTTTCACCACATTTACCCGACCTCAATCCAATTGAGATGGTTTGGGATGGAGTGGAACACAGAGTGAAGGAAAAGCAGCCAACAAGAGCTCAACATATGTGGGAACTCCTTCAAGACTGTTGGAAAAGCATTCCTGTTTCAACAACATGCATTTTGCATAAATACGTGTATGTGACCAATAAAATGTTATTTGATTTGGGCTTCTTTGAAGAATATAAAATATATTTAGATATTTTTTTGTACACTTTTTTGGGGTTACTACATGATTCCATATCTGTTATTTCATAGTTTTGATGTCTTCACTATTATTCTACAATGTAGAAAATAAAGAAAAACCCTTGAATGAGTCGGTGTGTCCATACTTTTTACTGGTACTGTATGTGATAACATTGCAGTCTAGAAGTGTCACGATCGTCAAAGGGACTGAGAGAGGACCAAGGCGCAGCGCGTGGAAAGTACATCTTCTTTTATTTTAGAAGAGCAACGAACAAAACAACAAACTGACGACCGTGAAGCTATACAAACATAAGTGCTGACACAAAACACTTCGACATAGACAATTCCCCACAAACAGCTAAAGCCTATGGTTGCCTTAAATATGGCTCCCAATCAGAGACAACAATAACCAGCTGTCTCTAATTGAGACCCAATTCAGGCAACCATAGACTTTCCTAGATACCTACACTCAACCATAGACACAGCTAGACTTCTATACTAAACATAAACCCAACTACTCTAATAAACCCCCTAAACCTTACAACCACCCTAGACACTACAAAAAACACATACATTCCCCATGTCACACCCTGACCTAACTAAAATAATTAAGAAAACAAAGAATACTAAGGCCAGGGCGTGACATAACCCCCCCCTTAAGGTGCGAACTCCGGGCGCACCAGCACATAGTCTAGGGGAGGGTCTGGGTGGGCTTCCCTCCACGGCGGTGGCTCCGGCACTGGTCGTGGTCCCCACCCCAACATAGTCACTACCCGCTTACGTAGCCTCCTCCAAATGGCCACCCTCCACATTAACCCCACTGGATTAAGGGGCAGCACCGGACTAAGGGGCAGCACCGGACTAAGGGGCAGCACCGGACTAAGGGGCAGCACCGGACTAAGGGGCAGCACCGGACTAAGGGGCAGCACCGGACTAAGGGGCAGCACCGGACTAAGGGGCAGCACCGGACTAAGGGGCAGCACCAGGATAAGGGGCAGCACCAGGATAAGGGGCAGCTCCGGACTGAGGGACGGCAGCTCCGGACTGAGGGACGGCAGCTCCGGACTGAGGGACGGCAGCTCCGGACTGAGGGACGGCAGCTCCGGACTGAGGGACGGATCCTGGCTGGATGACTGCTCTGGCGGATCTTGGCTGGACGGCTCTGGCGGATCCTGGCTGGACGGCTCATGGCTGGCTGACGGATCTGGCTGCTCATGGCTGGCTGACGGATCTGGCTGCTCATGGCTGGCTGACGGATCTGGCTGCTCATGGCTGGCTGACGGATCTGGCTGCTCATGGCTGGCTGACGGATGGCTCCGGCACTGGCTCCGGCACTGGTCGTGGTCCCCACCCCACCATAGTCACTACCCGCTTACGTAGCCTCCTCCAAATGGCCACCCTCCACATTAACCCCACTGGATTAAGGGGCAGCACCGGACTAAGGGGCAGCACCGGACTAAGGGGCAGCACCGGACTAAGGGGCAGCACCGGACTAAGGGGCAGCACCGGACTAAGGGGCAGCACCAGACTAAGGGGCAGCACCAGGATAAGGGGCAGCTCCGGACTGAGGGACGGCAGCTCCGGACTGAGGGACGGCAGCTCCGGACTGAGGGACGGCAGCTCCGGACTGAGGGACGGCAGCTCCGGACTGAGGGACGGCAGCTCCGGACTGAGGGACGGCAGCTCCGGACTGAGGGACGGATCCTGGCTGGATGACTGCTCTGGCGGATCTTGGCTGGACGGCTCTGGCGGATCCTGGCTGGACGGCTCATGGCTGGCTGACGGATCTGGCTGCTCATGGCTGGCTGACGGATCTGGCTGCTCATGGCTGGCTGACGGATCTGGCTGCTCATGGCTGGCTGACGGATCTGGCTGCTCATGGCTGGCTGACGGATCTGGCTGCTCATGGCTGGCTGACGGATCTGGCTGCTCATGGCTGGCTGACGGATCTGGCTGCTCATGGCTGGCTGACGGATCTGGCTGCTCATGGCTGGCTGACGGATCTGGACGCTCATGGCTGGCTGACGGATCTGGACGCTCATGGCTGGCTGACGGCTCTGGCAGATCCTGTCTGGTTGGCGGCTCTGGCAGATCCTGTCTGGTTGGCGGCTCTGGCAGATCCTGTCTGGTTGGCGGCTCTGGCAGATCCTGTCTGGTTGGCGGCTCTGGCAGATCCTGTCTGGTTGGCGGCTCTGGCAGATCCTGTCTGGTTGGCGGCTCTGGCAGATCCTGTCTGGTTGGCGGCTCTGGCAGATCCTGACTGACGAATGGCTCTAGCGGCTCCTGACTGACTAACGGCTCTGACGGCTCGGGACAGACGGGCGGCTCTAATGGCTCGGGACAGACGGATGGCTCAGACGGCACTGGGCAGACGGATGGCTCAGACGGCGCTGGGGAGACGGATGGCTCAGATGGCGCTGGGGAGACGGATGGCTCAGATGGCGCTGGGGAGACGGATGGCTCAGATGGCGCTGGGGAGACGGATGGCTCAGATGGCGCTGGGGAGACGGATGGCTCAGATGGCGCTGGGGAGACGGATGGCTCAGATGGCGCTGGGGAGACGGATGGCTCAGATGGCACTGGGCAGACGGATGGCTCTGGCCGGAATAGGCGCACTGTAGGCCTGGTGCGTGGTGCCGGAACTGGAGGCACCGGGCTAAGGACACGCACCTTCAGGCTAGTGCGGGGAGAAGGAACAGGGCATACTGGACCCTGGGGACGCACATTAGGCCTAGTGCGTGGTGCCGGAACTGGTGGTACCGGGCTGGGGACACGCATCTCAGGGCTAATGCGGGGAGCAGCAACAGGATGCACAGGACTCTGGAGACGCACAGGAGGCTTGGTGCGTGGTGCCGGAATTGGTGGTACCGGGCTGGAGACACGCACCATAGGACGAGTGCGTGGAGGAGGAACAGGGCTCTGGAGACACACTGGAAGCCTGGTGCGTGGTGTAGGCACTGGTGGAACTGGACTGGGGCGGGGAGGTGGCGCCGGAAATACCGGACCATGCAGGCGTACTGGTTCCCTTGAGCACCGAGCCTGCCCAACCTTACCTGGTTGAATGCTCCCCATCGCCCTACCCGTGCGGGGAGGTGGAATAACCCGCACCGGGCTATGTAGGCAAACCGGGGACACCATGCGTAAGGCTGGTGCCATGTATGCCGGCCCGAGGAGACGCACTGGAGACCAGACGCGTTGAGCCGGCTTCATGACACCTGGCTCAATGCCCAATCTAGCCCTACCAGTGCGGGGAGGTAGAATAACCCGCACCGGGCTATGAACACGTACAGGAGACACCGTGCGCTCTACTGCGTAACACGGTGTTCGCCCGTACTCCCGCTCTCCACGGTTAGCCTGGGAAGTGGGCGCAGGTCTCCTACCTGCCCTCGGCCCACTACCTCTAAGCCCCCCCCCAAGAAATTTTTTGGGCTGACTCACAGGCTTCCTACCGCGTCGTCGTGCTGCCTCCATTCGCCGGTATCCCTCCTCACACTGCGCCAGAGAATCCCAGGCTGGCTCCGGCACTCGCCCTGGGTCGATCGCCCACCTGTCGATCTCCTCCCACGTAGTGTAGTCCATATTACGCTCCCATTTCCATTCCTCCTTGCGCTGCTCCTGTTGCCGCTTTTCACGCTGCTTGATCCCGCATTGGTGGGGAATTCTGTCACGATCATCAAAGGGACTGAGAGAGGACCAAGGCGCAGCGCGTGGAAAGTACATCTTCTTTTATTTTAGAAGAGCAACGAACAAAACAACAAACTGACGACCGTGAAGCTATACAAACATAAGTGCTGACACAAAACACTTCGACATAGACAATTCCCCACAAACAGCTAAAGCCTATGGTTGCCTTAAATATGGCTCCCAATCAGAGACAACAATAACCAGCTGTCTCTAATTGAGACCCAATTCAGGCAACCATAGACTTTCCTAGATACCTACACTCAACCATAGACACAGCTAGACTTCTATACTAAACATAAACCCAACTACTCTAATAAACCCCCTAAACCTTACAACCACCCTAGACACTACAAAAAACACATACATTCCCCATGTCACACCCTGACCTAACTAAAATAATTAAGAAAACAAAGAATACTAAGGCCAGGGCGTGACAAGAAGGAATGTTGAAGCTTTTTCTGTTTTGTTAACATGTTTCATTCTCTGTTTTGTTTCCATTTCTTACAATAGGTTGGTAACCGCTTTGGTTACTTCAATAAGGACCAACTCGTAATCAATCACATATACACTGAAAAAGAATTGGAGATTCCTGCTGAGGTAAGTCAATAAATAGATGTAGGCCTAGTTCACTACTGCCAATGCATCATCGCTTAAAACATTGTCTGGAATGACTGAACTTCTTTCTGAAATAGGTAGTGTAACGTTCGTTCTCCTCCTCTTCTGAGGAGGAGCAAGGATCGGACCAATATGCAGCGAGGTATGAAGACATAATGATTTATTTAAAGAAAGACGAACACGAAAAAACTCTTAACAAACTACAAAACAATAAACGACGTAAACAGACCTGAACATGAGAACTTACAGACAACGAAGAACGCACGAACAGGAACAAACTCACAAACGAAACAGTCCTGTGTGGCATAAACACTAACACAGGAACCACAAACAAACAGTGTGAATAGCCTACCTAAATATGGTTCTCAATCAGAGGAAACGTAAAACACCTGCCTCTGATTGAGAACCATATCAGGCTAGTTAACCAACCTAAACATAGAAACAAATAACATAGAATGCCCACCCAGCTCACGTCCTGACCATACTAAACAAAGACAAAATAAAGGAAATAAGGTCAGGAACATGACAGGTAGTATGACTCAAACAATGTTTTCTTTTTCTTTTCAGGAAACCGACATTGTTTGCTTTGACACTGGACACGATAAGTTTGACAGTTATGCCATTGATTCACTGTTAGGTTCCTCTTTATTGTTAACAGACAAGGAGGAATCTGTGCAAGTAACCACAGAGACTTTGTACCTAAACAAAAGTGCTGAGAGCACCACGGTGGAAGTGGATGAGCCTTCACCTGAAGTGACACTGTTAGAAAATGATGAGATTGATAGGGATGTACCTGAGGACATTGATAAGGTTGTAGAGGTTCCAGATAATGATGATCTGAGACATTTTGAGGCTTTAGAGTCCTCTCTGCCTCAGCCTGAAACTCTTGACACAAAGGGAGTGGAATCTAACACTGTACTTGAGACCACAGCTGAGAGGATCAAAGATTACCTTCAGAAAGATCAGCAGAGGACAGAGGACTCTGTGCCGTACAGTGTTGTTGAACCAGAGGAAGGTGAGATCAAAGAAACCCCCTCAGAACCTGAATCCAAAGATGATCCTGAGTTAGAAAATGCACCTGATGGTTTTTCAGAAGGCAGACCTATTCCTGAGTTAAAAATCACACTTGGAATAACTTTTGATGCTGTCACTTCCAATGATGAGGACACTTTGAAGGTGACTCCATATGACAAGGAAAGTGACAAGACTGAATATCAGCAGGATGAGGAAAGTGATCATCATCTCAGGGAAACTCCATTGCTGGCTTTTTCTGAAGAAAGTTCTAATTTGGAACACGAGAACATTCCGGAATCTGATCAGACAGATGAGGAAGACAGTCTATCAGAGGTACCTCATACACAGAAACAGGACTCCAAGGACAATAACCTGTGGTCTGCATTTGGTGATACCGTTTTTAACATTGTCAGTGGTGGGGAAAGAATAGCTTATGTTGCCGGTTCAGAGGAAGATGACGAGGAGGATGATGACGAAGGTGAGATTACACCAGAGGAGCCTCCCAAAATTGAAGAACCCAAGGAGTCATTTGGCTGTTCTACTTCCTCTGAGCTAATCTTTGAGGAACCTGGGCACTCTAATTTCAGTGAGGATGCTGTCAAAGTACCTGATGAGGATTCTCAAACGTTGAAGTTTGAGGATGAATCTGAAGAAGGTGACATCGAACCTTCAACACCTCCTGCTGATGAGGCGAGTGAACACACTGAGGCTTTAGCAGAGAATCTTACAGAAGATGACAGCCCAGTCCCTAAACAGCTCTCACAGACAGACATGCTCTCAGACTTTGATAGTAAAATTAACGAATCAGAGCAGAAACAAGCTGTTGAAGAACTCCCCATACAAAAAGAGGAGTCAGTAGATTTCTCACAAGTAGAGAATAGTTTTAAACAGGGTGGTACAGAGCTTTTCAGACTATTTCAAGAACCATACCAGAAGGTCCCAGATCCAAGCAGAAACACAATGGTGAAAGAGAGCCATCAAGAACTCCCCATAGAGGAGGAGGATTCAATACACCTAGAGGGGGAAGAGATTGAGGAAGAGTTGCTAGAGGATGAAAATGCAGTATTATCTTCATCCAAAACTGAGCACACTGATGAAAATGACACAGAAAATCTATCTGAATTTGGGTCAGAGCAACCCAATAATTATACACAAACCGATGTTGTATCCAGTGATGTGTTGGATGTGGTCCAACACGACGAGGCTATTGACATAGAACCTGAGGTGCATGAGACTGAAAATGATGCTGAAAGCCACACACCCTCACTTAAAGATAAAGTTCTGGATCCCCTTCCAAACAAAGAGACGGAATACAGTGACAATGTGTTGAGGCTGACACTATTGCGAGACCGCTGCAAGGAGGAGGATATGGAGCGCCTCCAAAAGATTCTAGGTCCCGTGAACCTCTTTAGGTTGGAGTTCCTGTTTTTTGACCTGGAGCTGAAGGCTGCCCGGCTGTCCCAGACAAACGCCCGTGAGGACATTGAAAAGGTGCTGGAAGCCATTTTGGAAGCCTCTGAAACCCCAATCCTGGATGAGATTGAGAGGATGCTGGATGCCCATGAGAACGCTGACCAGCAGCAGGAGTCTGGTGAGTTTGCTGAGGAAGCTTCCATCTTGGACGACTTCCAGGAATTTGTGTTCACCCTGCGTCAGAATTACTCGACGGCCAGAAACAGTGCTCCCATGGCAGTGGGCAGTCAACTACACCCTGACACAGGTAATAATGCTTTTTTTCAGTTTATGTTCATGTCAGAGTATAGGAGGATTAAAACCTTTTGTTAAATACATATTTGGAAAGTCTCATACATTGCTAATGACATGATAATACTGCCTGGAGATTTGGTTTGCAGAATAAGCTGTATTTAAGAAATGCCCAAGAAGTACAACAAAGTAAATAGTAATCTGTTGACAGAACAAATACACTTCCTGACAATGCCAGTTAGATTGCAATGCATGAACATTTACTCACTGTTTGAACCTCTCTGAACGGTTCAAAAGATGGGGATATGTCTGAAAACACCTTGGACATGGGACTTAGCGTAGACATGGATCACCCTCCCTCAGGTAGGTGTTCATTATACTTCCCTACTTTTGAAATTGTGGTGAGATGTAAACTGTATGCATTAACCTAATTTGCTTGTGCTGTATTTCCAGGATCTCTGGAGTCACCTCCTGTCACTGATTTCCATGAAGATGAGCAGAGTGGTTCATCATTCGTATCAGTGCTAATTTTATCTGGTCCTCTCGTCACCCTGTTTTATGAGTATCTTGGAATATATGGTGTTATGGTAAGTTACTTCATGTATTTCTCTCTTGTGAATGGGCTTTCCTTCCTATTGTAATTGACTAATTGCCTGCATGTAGTGCTTAGGACTCAAGTATTCATACTTATTTTATTATTGCTGGGACAATGCATGTATTATTTTTATTTGGGGGGCGGCATTTGCCATGCTGACAGCGTTACCCAACCCTTCCCCTTTTTTCAACTGGTAGTTGAGTACAGCACCGTTTCCGTTAAATTAAACGTTCCAGAACGTAAAAACGTACTAAATGCAGCCCAGGTTCAGTGATCCTTTCCCATTTTTTTGTTGACTTGTTCTAGTGAAGTGTAGACTGAAGTTAAGTGTCCACAGCCAGTGTTTTGCTTATTGAGTGGGATATAAATGATACCCCGCTCGTTTTACCAGGCTTTGTGCGTTTTGCTTAGAAAGTAATCACGTTCAGAACTCTAAAAGGAGGCTAGTAGACATGTTGTTGGCGAAGCAGAGCCAGCATTGGCAAGCTAACCTTCAAGCTTAGGTTATAGTAGCTAGAAAGATAGGTACATATTGTCCTCTCCTGGGTAAAGAGAACCACGATGAAGGATCCTCTCCAGTAGTCGACTGTCTTGTTTTGCACACTTTGTACAAAATAATAAAATGCAGTACTACAGGATATTTCTTAACGTAACTCTTTATTAGCTAGCTATAACTGGCATGTTCACGTATCGCCAACCAGGATCAAACTGACCATGACCTAACCATTTGGGTGGTCTTAACCAATCATAGCACAGTATGATATGGCGGTAAAATGCATCCAATTAGAATTCAGTATGTTTACACATATGATTATTACATCCCGCTTCTTTTAAAACAAAAGAAAAATGTTTACATATTCTAAGCGTTTAGAAAAAAAATACATGCTCTGCAGTTTGAACTCAAGGTAAGTAATATTGCATACTACACCAACTGAATCAACATAGACTCTGAAACAATGATCCAACATACTGTTACTTTTCGTACAAGGGATTCTCAGCAAATCAGCTATCACAGTAGAAATACATCTTAACATTTCAAACAAATACAATACCAAAGCATTTCAAGTGAACTTTCAATAACAAGTTTACAGTCTGGAACTCTTTTAGGGCAGCGATCCGCCTACACCCTTTGACATTTCACAGGTCTAGGACAGCTCTGGGCTTGACCTCTCTTCCTGACCTTGTGCGATATGATGCTGAGCATGCTTCTGTGTCAGTCAACAGCTCTTGTGATGTTGCAGGTAAGTATGGTGTATGTTGTGCTGTGTGTGTGTGTTTAGTCCATCACGCTCTCTTTCAGGGGAACAGTTCATCTCATCAGTGTGTTGTTCTTTTGTGTTCAGTAGGTGACGACGATTGCGGCGGTACACCGCTCCTTCTGCGGTGCGGACGTGATATGAACGTTCAGTGTTAGCTGGCTGGATGACGACTGCTGGCTTCCAGAGGCCATGCTCCTGGATTCTAACTGACTCTCCGTCGATCAGTGGTGGCAGTGGTCTAGCTGACCTGTTGTAGTATCGCTTTTGTTGTTGTTGTCTCTGTGCACGTTTTTCATGCATTTCCTTGTAGCTGACGACCTCAGGTTGCAGCTGCTGGTTGGTGCTGGGAAGGATTGAGCGAAGTCTGCGGCTCATCAACAGCTGGGCTGGTGATTTGAAGTTGTCAACTGGAGTGTTGCGGTATTCAAGGAGACTGAGGTAGGGGTCTCTCTTGTCTGCTTTTGCTTTATCCATGAGTGATTTAGCAATCTGCACAGATTTTTCAGCAAGGCCATTACTTTGAGGGTAATGCGGGCTTGTGGTGACATGTGTGAACTCCCATGCTTTTGTGAAGGATTCAAACTCATTTGATTTGTAACAGGGCCCATTGTCAGATATTAAAGTCTCTACAATTCCATGCCTGGATAAAGGCTGCTTTCAGCTTGTATATCACAGCTGCAGATGTAGTGCTGTGAAGGTTGTCGAGTTCGAAGTATCTGCTGTAGTAGTCCACTGTTACGATGTAGTCCTCGTTGTTCCAGGTAAACAGATCGGTTGCCACGACCTGCCAGGGTCGGTCTGGGATACAGTGAGGTAACATTGGCTCTTTGGTGTTTGAGGGGCGTCGTTCAAGACATATGGCGCATTTACCAACAATGTCCTCTATTTGTTTGCACATTCCAAGCCCATGTGTCCAGCATGGATCTTTGTCAAAATCTCTTCTCTGAAACTGGTAGGAATGAGGATTTTTCTCTCCTTTGAAAATTATTCCGTTGATCTGTGATAGTCATCACGATGGTTCCAGAATTCTGAGACGCTCTGAGGGCATTTTCTCCTCTCCTCAGGCCATCCATTCTGTATGACTTTCCTCAGCTGTGCAAGTTGCGAGTCCTTTTCTGTTTCTGCTTGGATCTCCTTCAGTTTTGTGTCACTAACTGGTAAGTTGCTGTACACAGTGTGCACTTGCATGTCCATGCCTTCACTGAGGCTGCTGTCCTTATAGGTAAGAAACTTCCTGGAGAGTGTGTCTGCGACAGGGATGTCTTTGCCTGGACGGTGAGTGATTGTGAAGTCGTATTTTTGTAGTTGAAGAATCATTCTCTGTAGCCTTGGCGGGGCTGCGGCTAGTGGTTTCCTCATGATTGACTCAAGGGGCTTGTGGTCGGATTCCACAATGACTTGTCGTCCATATATGTACTGATGGAAACATCCGAACAGAATGGCGTAGAGCTCCTTTTCAATTTGAGCGTAGTTGATTTCACAGTCTGTGAGACATTTGGACGTGTAGCCAATGGGCTTTCCTTCTTGCAGTAGCACTGAACCTAGTCCATACTTCGACGCGTCCACTTGGAGTCTGAGCTCTTTGTCAGGGTCGTAGTAGGCAAGGATTGGTCCTGGTTCTCTCATGATCAAGTCTTTCACATTCTGGAAAGCAATGTCGTGTTGCTTGTCCCAGAGAAACTCACTGGACTGCTTTAGCAGTTGACGCAGGGGTGCATTAGCATTGGAGAGGCTGGGTGCGAACTTGGCTAAGTAGTTGACCATGCCAACCACTGTTTCCAGCTCTGCACGGTTCTTTGGTGGCTCCATTTCTTTTATGGCTAAGATCTTCTGTGGATCTGGCTTGATTCTAGTCGCTGTAAGAACATGTCCGAAGTAGCTGACCTCTGTAGCGCCGACTGTGCTCTTCTTGGGGTTGAGCCGGACTCCTCTCTCGCGGGACCTTTGCAGCAGCATCGCGCAGGGGTTTCGGTCGTGCTCATCTTTGGTTCGACCATAGACAAGGATGTTGCCCACAATTGCCACAACTCCGTTGAGGCCTTCGTACACTTCGTCGATCTTTCGCTGAAACTCGTCTTGGGCTGAGATAATCCCAAAAGGCAGGCGACGGAACCTGTAGCGTCCAAACTATAAAGGATTTGCGTCAATTCAAATCTGGTATCAGGACAAAATGTGATTCAGAGTCCCCGAATATATTTTAAGTATTTTTCTTAAACTCAAGCGATAAATGGTAAATGCAATTTTCGTATATACGGGTTCACTGTAACACCTCGCAGGGTAGAACAGGGAACTGGCAGGATGTAAGTAAACAGCTGTTCTTATACTGTGATGGACGTAGTTCCAACCCGTATGTTGGCCTATCACAGTAGAGGCTGAGCATGGTTTAAAGTTGCTTAGCCTATCGCCGGCGCTCAGGCTGGTCCCAGCCTCTTGGCGCTCCTTGGTGTCCGGCGCTGTTGCTGTGTAGATTACGCTCCCACACCCCAGAGACTGAGGTCAGACAGTTCTGTAACATTGTTTGAGCCACTTGCACCTGCATAGAAAGCACACTGTTCTCGCTCAAGGCTAACCACAGCTTCCCAGCACACTTATCTGGGGCTAACTGTTATTTCCAGCACAGACACACAGACACCCAGGCCAACAGTTGCTAATATTCAATCACGTGATGTAGTATTGGGTTATAGTGCAATAAACACAGATCCTCACAAAACGGTGTGTTGAATGTTGTGAGCTTAGATGACTCTTCTGTGAGCTTGATAGCCCAGTAGCCTGATCTAGCGTCCATGACACTGAAGTAGTGTGCTCCCGCTAGCTTGTGTGTGATGCCATCTAGCGTCGGTAAAGGATAATGGGGGCGTTTGATGGGGGCGTTCGGAAAGGCCGATTAATCAGGCCGATTTCACGGTTTCAGAACAATCGGAAATCGGTATTTTTGGGCGCCGATTTGCCGTTTTTTTTTTTTTTTTACACCTTTATATAATCTTTATTTAACTAGGCAAGTTAGTTAAGAACACATTCTTATTTTCAATGACGGCCTAGGAACAGATTTTTAACCTTGTCAGCTCGGGGGATCCAATCTTGCAACAGTTAACTAGTCCAATGCTCTAACACCTGATTACATTGCACTCCACGAGGAGCCTGCCTGTTAGCGAATGCAGTACGCTAAGGTAAGTTGCTAGCTAGCATTAAACTTAACTTATAAAAAACAATCAATCAATAACTGTCATTGCTCCAATGTGTTACTTAACCATAAACATCAATGCCTTAAAATCAATACACAAGTATATATTTTTAAACTTGCATATTTAGCTAAAAGAAATCCAGGTTAGCAGGCAATATTAACCAGGTGAAATTGTGTCATTTCTCTTGCGTTCATTGCACGCAGAGTCAGGGTATATGCAACAGTTTGGGCTGCCTGGCTCTTTGCGAACTAATTTGCCAGAATTTTACGTAATTATGACAACATTGAAGGTTGTGCAATGTAACAGGAATATTTAGACTCATGGATGCCACCCGTTAGATAAAATACGGAACGGAATAAACGTTTTGTTTTCGAGGTGATAGTTTCCGGATTAGTCAAAGGTATATGGTTTAGAGAGAAATAGTCGACGCGTTATAATTCCTGTAATAACTTGCCGCTTAACGTGAAAGGGGTTCCTTATTTTACCCTTCATGTCTTCCATAGAGAATGTCTTGATCTACTTCAAATAAGGTCTGTGTTTCGTGCAGGTTTAAACCGCCTCGACGTTTTGATACCCGTGTAAATCTCACTAGGATAAGGTGACGTTTGTCAACATATTTTCATAAATCCACTCTACAATTTTTTTTATCTTCGCTTATATTTAGCCAATATTGATCAGAGTTACCTTCTCCTATGGATATCTACACAGTTATAAAATTGGCACGGTGGTGTAAGCCTACACGAAACACAGACCTTATTTTAAGTGAATCTAAAAATATCCTATGGAATAAATGAAGGAAGCGCTTTTCAGATTTTGCTAGAAGGTGTCATGGGAATTATGATTCGCACTTTGGTTGTCAATTCTTACCATGCCCATTATTAAAATAGGATTTCCTGCATATAGAAATTAAAGTTTTTGTTTTCAACATTCATCACAGGTAACTTAAACTCTATTTTTATTCAAACAGTTGAGAGTATTTGTCTCCTAAGCAGACTCTTCAGTATCATTGTCACTTCAGAGCTGTGTGTGTGTATGTGTGTGTGTATTTATGTATTATATTAAGTTAAAATAAAAGTGTTCATTGTTCATTCAGTATTGTTGCAATTGTCATTATTACAAAAATGTGTGTGTGTGTGTGTATGATATATATATATAAAACATTTTTTTATCTGCTTTTTTTGTCCTCCAATAATCGGTATCGGCGTTGAAAAATCATAATCGGTCGACCTCGGTGGGCAGACCACAGGGGTTGCGTCTGGGTCAAGGTGAATGGTACATTCTCCTGGGAATAATCCTATTCCTGTAAAAACATCAGTCAACTCCTCCAGTACATTTTCTGTCTCTACTGGTGCTGTCACTGATAAAACTAGCTTGATGAGGTCCATGTCTAAACATGCTTTAAGACCTAGCACTGCAGGCGCTCTAGTGTCAACAACATAAAAGTCCAACATCATGTCACTTTCCTTGTATTTGCATTTGAAAGTGCATGTGCCTTTTACTGGGAGCTGTTCACCACCATAACCAGTCAGTATGCGCGTGGTGGGCTGTAGCTCGCACTCAGATGTCAAGCTGCGGTACTTATTCAGAGGAATAATGTTTACTTGTGCACCAGTGTCTAGTTTGAACTTTAGCTCTGTGCCTTGTGTTCCTATCTCAATGTCAGCAAAGGCTTGCTCTGTCTCTGATATTTGACTTTTCTGTGTCACTGAATCAATAAACAGTTCATCAGCGTTTGACTCTTTGATTGACATTTCATCTTCACTCACTGTGTGTACTGTTTTTCCACGGTAAGCTCTGCACACTTTTGCAAAGTGATTCCATTTTCCACATTTAGTACACTGTTTGCCTTTAGCTGGGCAATTTCCTTGTTCGCCATGCACTTTGTATCCGCAACATCCACATGTTTTGGGGCGTTTTGAGTCTGTGTCGCTCTGTTTTGGAGTTATGTCTCTCTCTGTTCTAAAACGCGCTCTCTGTGCACCGGAGGTGTGCTTTGATGTCTGCCTGACTGCGTGCACTGCTTGTTCACGTGATGCGCTCGTGTTACCACGCGAAATGGTTTTCATCTGAGCCAGTGCTAGCTCGTGAGATCTGGCTATGTCGATAGCTTTGTCCAACGTTACCTCAGACCCAACATTCAACAGTTTCACTCACTCGCGGTGAGTGTATTCCAAATACAATACGGTCCCTGACCATCTCATCCTTGTTTGCATAATCAGTCTTTCACAAGCAGACGCAGCTCTGTCACAAACTGTTCAAAAGACTAGTTAGTTCCCTGTACTTTCTCATGGAATTTGTACCAAAGGTACTGAAAACATACTACGATCGTTTTGAAGCATATGTTGTGCCGAAGACCAATACTGTCTTGTTTTGCACACTTTGTACAAAAAAAGTTAAAATGCAGTACTACAGGATATTTCTTAACGTAACTCTTTATTAGCTAGCTATAACTGGCATGTTCACGTATCGCCAACCAGGATCAAACTGACCATGACCTAACCATTTGGGTGGTCTTAACCAATCATAGCACAGTATGATATGGCGGTAAAATGCATCCAATTATAATTCAGTATGTTTACACATATGAATATTACAGTCGACTACGTTGATCAGTTGGTGAAAGGAGGATTTTCGGGTTTAAGCAAACGAGTTGCATTGCAAGTCACAAGCCAAACTAACTAGATAGCCAGCTCAACTGTCAAAGTAACGTACAGTAGCGATGGATTCGGAAGAAACAACATCTTTACCCACTTTGCCCCTGATGACAGAATCTGATCAACTGTCTGTCTTGTACTGTCTTGTACTTCGATATGTAAGTAGTTGGCTACAATATAGCTAGCTGGCTAGTCAAGTCTTAGGCCGCCATATGGCTGGCTGGCTAGCTACATTGAAACTGAATCTTGTTGGCAACGTCATTGTCTTGCGGAATGATTTTGTCCAACAATACCTAATGCATTTCCCAAATAGCTGCAGCCTAGAATGGATCACTTAATTGCTCTTTTAGTTGATTTTTTTCTAAGTGGAAGTTGCCTGTCCTCTTCCTCATTTAAAAAATGGCTCACTTTCCAGACTAGCAGTATCCGTTCTTCCTATATCTGGGTCTCAGATCGAGAGGTGCCTTCAAGTTGTTGAATTTGGCTTTGACAGCTTCCCCTTACATAACTATCACTTGAGGTTACATGCCATTAAAATCTACATGTGGCTCATGTCTAGTGATATGTCATGTAATCATCTATTTTGTTTATTGGCCATTTTACAGGGTGAAAGGCTACATGATGCAATCTTTTGCACTCTAAATCCACATAGGCCTAAGGCTTGTTAGTTAGATCCACTCTGTGGTGATTCATTTAGCCAATCCCTGAATTTCACTGAGCGACTGCGATGGAAGTTCTGTATTGTGCAAAGGTCACCATGGTTGGACAGTGGTAGGGCCCCAGTCCAATCCAATCCCCATTAATTACATAAGGTCAAGGCAAATCCTCTCTCTATTGATTTTGATCAACAACTAGGTTATAGGCTACGTCTATTTCTAAACCCACCTTGATTTGATCTGAAGATATGCCTCTGCATTGACTGAGAGGGTGCTCAGTGGGATAACCATTAGCCATGCTTGTAAACAGAACACTGGAATGCCTGATGGTTTAGTTCAATGTTTTAACATCACTTATTTTCTTCTGTCATCTCAGCCAGCTATTACCCAACTTATTTGCTAAGCCTGACATGTGCTGTAGTAACACTGATTGGACCTGTCTCTCCCCAGATGGTCACCAGCCTGCCAGAGCACTGGAAGCCAGGTCCAGACTTCTACAGCGTGTCTGTGAACCCGTGCTGG